>NC_077244.1:79469143-79471643 GCF_947179165.1 Solanum dulcamara
AGGGTTCAGGGTTCAGGGTTCAGGGTTCAGGGTTCAGGGTTCAGGGTTCAGGGTTCAGGGTTCAGGGTTCAGAGTTTAGGGTTCAGGGTTCAGGGTTCAGGGTTCAGGGTTCAGGGTTCAGGGTTCAGGGTTCAGGGTTCAGGGTTCAGGGTTCAGGGTTCAGGGTTCAGGGTTCAGGGTTCAGGGTTCAGGGTTTAGGGTTTAGGGTTTAGGGTTTAGGGTTTAGGGTTCAGGGTTCAGGGTTCAGGGTTCAGGGTTCAGGGTTCAGGGTTCAGGGTTCAGGGTTCAGGGTTCAGGGTTCAGGGTTCAGGGTTCAGGGTTCAGGGTTCAGGGTTCAGGGTTTAGGGTTTAGGGTTTAGGGTTCAGGGTTCAGGGTTCAGGGTTCAGGGTTCAGGGTTCAGGGTTTAGGGTTTAGGGTTTAGGGTTTAGGGTTTAGGGTTTAGGGTTTAGGGTTTAGGGTTCAGGGTTCAGGGTTCAGGGTTCAGGGTTCAGGGTTCAGGGTTCAGGGTTCAGGGTTCAGGGTTCAGGGTTCAGGGTTTAGGGTTTAGGGTTTAGGGTTTAGGGTTCAGGGTTTAGGGTTTAGGGTTTAGGGTTTAGGGTTTAGGGTTTCAGGGTTCAGGGTTCAGGGTTCAGGGTTCAGGGTTCAGGGTTCAGGGTTCAGGGTTCAGGGTTCAGGGTTCAGGGTTCAGGGTTCAGGGTTCAGGGTTCAGGGTTCAGGGTTCAGGGTTCAGGGTTCAGGGTTCAGGGTTCAGGGTTCAGGGTTCAGGGTTCAGGGTTCAGGGTTCAGGGTTCAGGGTTCAGGGTTCAGGGTTCAGGGTTCAGGGTTCAGGGTTCAGGGTTCAGGGTTCAGGGTTCAGGGTTCAGGGTTCAGGGTTCAGGGTTCAGGGTTCAGGGTTTCAGGGTTCAGGGTTTAGGGTTCAGGGTTCAGGGTTCAGGGTTCAGGGTTCAGGGTTCAGGGTTCAGGGTTCAGGGTTCAGGGTTCAGGGTTCAGGGTTCAGGGTTTAGGGTTCAGGGTTCAGGGTTCAGGGTTCAGGGTTCAGGGTTCAGGGTTTAGGGTTCAGGGTTCAGGGTTCAGGGTTCAGGGTTCAGGGTTCAGGGTTCAGGGTTCAGGGTTCAGGGTTCAGGGTTCAGGGTTCAGGGTTCAGGGTTCAGGGTTCAGGGTTCAGGGTTCAGGGTTCAGGGTTTAGGGTTTAGGGTTCAGGGTTTAGGGTTTAGGGTTTAGGGTTTAGGGTTTAGGGTTTAGGGTTTAGGGTTTAGGGTTTAGGGTTTAGGGTTCAGGGTTCAGGGTTCAGGGTTCAGGGTTTAGGGTTTAGGGTTTAGGGTTTAGGGTTTAGGGTTTAGGGTTTAGGGTTTAGGGTTCAGGGTTCAGGGTTCAGGGTTCAGGGTTTAGGGTTTAGGGTTTAGGGTTTAGGGTTTAGGGTTTAGGGTTCAGGGTTCAGGGTTTAGGGTTTAGGGTTTAGGGTTTAGGGTTTAGGGTTTAGGGTTTAGGGTTTAGGGTTTAGGGTTCAGGGTTCAGGGTTCAGGGTTCAGGGTTCAGGGTTCAGGGTTTAGGGTTTAGGGTTTAGGGTTCAGGGTTCAGGGTTCAGGGTTCAGGGTTCAGGGTTCAGGGTTCAGGGTTCAGGGTTCAGGGTTCAGGGTTCAGGGTTCAGGGTTCAGGGTTCAGGGTTCAGGGTTCAGGGTTCAGGGTTCAGGGTTCAGGGTTCAGGGTTCAGGGTTCAGGGTTCAGGGTTTAGGGTTTAGGGTTTAGGGTTTAGGGTTTAGGGTTTAGGGTTCAGGGTTCAGGGTTCAGGGTTCAGGGTTCAGGGTTCAGGGTTCAGGGTTCAGGGTTCAGGGTTCAGGGTTCAGGGTTCAGGGTTCAGGGTTCAGGGTTCAGGGTTCAGGGTTCAGGGTTCAGGGTTCAGGGTTCAGGGTTCAGGGTTCAGGGTTCAGGGTTCAGGGTTCAGGGTTCAGGGTTTAGGGTTTAGGGTTCAGGGTTCAGGGTTCAGGGTTCAGGGTTTAGGGTTTAGGGTTTAGGGTTTAGGGTTTAGGGTTCAGGGTTCAGGGTTCAGGGTTCAGGGTTCAGGGTTTAGGGTTCAGGGTTCAGGGTTCAGGGTTCAGGGTTCAGGGTTCAGGGTTCAGGGTTCAGGGTTCAGGGTTTAGGGTTTAGGGTTTAGGGTTTAGGGTTTAGGGTTTAGGGTTCAGGGTTCAGGGTTCAGGGTTCAGGGTTCAGGGTTCAGGGTTCAGGGTTCAGGGTTCAGGGTTCAGGGTTCAGGGTTCAGGGTTCAGGGTTCAGGGTTCAGGGTTTAGGGTTTAGGGTTTAGGGTTCAGGGTTTAGGGTTTAGGGTTTAGGGTTTAGGGTTTAGGGTTCAGGGTTCAGGGTTCAGGGTTCAGGGTTTAGGGTTTAGGGTTTAGGGTTTAGGGTTTAGGGTTCAGGGTTCAGGGTTCAGGGTTCAGGGTTCAGGGTTCAGGGTTCAGGGTTCAGGGTTCAGGGTTCAGGGTTCAGGGTTTAGGGTTCAGGGTT
>NC_077244.1:79476643-79481305 GCF_947179165.1 Solanum dulcamara
TCAGGGTTCAGGGTTCAGGGTTTAGGGTTTAGGGTTTAGGGTTTAGGGTTTAGGGTTCAGAGTTCAGGGTTCAGGGTTCAGGGTTCAGGGTTCAGGGTTCAGGGTTCAGGGTTCAGGGTTCAGGGTTCAGGGTTCAGGGTTCAGGGTTTAGGGTTTAGGGTTTAGGGTTTAGGGTTTAGGGTTTAGGGTTTAGGGTTTAGGGTTTAGGGTTTAGGGTTTAGGGTTTAGGGTTTAGGGTTTAGGGTTTAGGGTTTAGGGTTTAGGGTTTAGGGTTTAGGGTTTAGGGTTTAGGGTTCAGGGTTCAGGGTTCAGGGTTCAGGGTTCAGGGTTCAGGGTTCAGGGTTTAGGGTTTAGGGTTTAGGGTTCAGGGTTCAGGGTTCAGGGTTCAGGGTTCAGGGTTCAGGGTTCAGGGTTCAGGGTTCAGGGTTCAGGGTTCAGGGTTTAGGGTTTAGGGTTTAGGGTTTAGGGTTTAGGGTTTAGGGTTTAGGGTTTAGGGTTTAGGGTTTAGGGTTTAGGGTTTAGGGTTTAGGGTTTAGGGTTTAGGGTTTAGGGTTTAGGGTTCAGGGTTCAGGGTTCAGGGTTCAGGGTTCAGGGTTCAGGGTTCAGGGTTCAGGGTTCAGGGTTCAGGGTTCAGGGTTCAGGGTTCAGGGTTCAGGGTTCAGGGTTCAGGGTTCAGGGTTCAGGGTTCAGGGTTCAGGGTTTAGGGTTTAGGGTTTAGGGTTTAGGGTTTAGGGTTTAGGGTTTAGGGTTCAGGGTTTAGGGTTTAGGGTTTAGGGTTTAGGGTTTAGGGTTTAGGGTTTAGGGTTTAGGGTTTAGGGTTTAGGGTTTAGGGTTTAGGGTTTAGGGTTTAGGGTTTAGGGTTTAGGGTTTAGGGTTTAGGGTTTAGGGTTTAGGGTTTAGGGTTCAGGGTTCAGGGTTCAGGGTTCAGGGTTCAGGGTTCAGGGTTCAGGGTTCAGGGTTCAGGGTTCAGGGTTCAGGGTTCAGGGTTCAGGGTTCAGGGTTCAGGGTTCAGGGTTCAGGGTTCAGGGTTCAGGGTTCAGGGTTCAGGGTTCAGGGTTCAGGGTTCAGGGTTCAGGGTTCAGGGTTCAGGGTTCAGGGTTCAGGGTTCAGGGTTCAGGGTTCAGGGTTCAGGGTTCAGGGTTCAGGGTTCAGGGTTCAGGGTTCAGGGTTCAGGGTTCAGGGTTCAGGGTTCAGGGTTCAGGGTTTCAGGGTTTAGGGTTTAGGGTTTAGGGTTTAGGGTTTAGGGTTTAGGGTTTAGGGTTTAGGGTTTAGGGTTCAGGGTTCAGGGTTCAGGGTTCAGGGTTCAGGGTTCAGGGTTCAGGGTTCAGGGTTCAGGGTTCAGGGTTCAGGGTTCAGGGTTCAGGGTTCAGGGTTCAGGGTTTAGGGTTCAGGGTTCAGGGTTCAGGGTTTAGGGTTTAGGGTTTAGGGTTCAGGGTTCAGGGTTCAGGGTTTAGGGTTTAGGGTTCAGGGTTCAGGGTTCAGGGTTCAGGGTTCAGGGTTCAGGGTTCAGGGTTCAGGGTTCAGGGTTCAGGGTTCAGGGTTCAGGGTTCAGGGTTCAGGGTTCAGGGTTCAGGGTTCAGGGTTCAGGGTTTAGGGTTTAGGGTTTAGGGTTTAGGGTTCAGGGTTCAGGGTTCAGGGTTCAGAGTTCAGGGTTCAGGGTTCAGGGTTCAGGGTTCAGGGTTCAGGGTTCAGGGTTCAGGGTTCAGGGTTCAGGGTTCAGGGTTCAGGGTTCAGGGTTCAGGGTTCAGGGTTTAGGGTTTAGGGTTTAGGGTTCAGGGTTTAGGGTTTAGGGTTTAGGGTTCAGGGTTCAGGGTTCAGGGTTCAGGGTTTAGGGTTTAGGGTTTAGGGTTTAGGGTTCAGGGTTCAGGGTTCAGGGTTCAGGGTTCAGGGTTCAGGGTTCAGGGTTCAGGGTTCAGGGTTTAGGGTTTAGGGTTTAGGGTTTAGGGTTTAGGGTTCAGGGTTTAGGGTTTAGGGTTCAGGGTTCAGGGTTCAGGGTTCAGGGTTCAGGGTTCAGGGTTTAGGGTTTAGGGTTTAGGGTTCAGGGTTCAGGGTTCAGGGTTCAGGGTTCAGGGTTCAGGGTTCAGGGTTCAGGGTTCAGGGTTCAGGGTTCAGGGTTCAGGGTTCAGGGTTTAGGGTTTAGGGTTTAGGGTTTTTGGGTTTAGGGTTTAGGGTTTAGGGTTTAGGGTTTAGGGTTTAGGGTTTAGGGTTTAGGGTTTAGGGTTCAGGGTTCAGGGTTTAGGGTTTAGGGTTTAGGGTTTAGGGTTTAGGGTTTAGGGTTTAGGGTTTAGGGTTTAGGGTTTAGGGTTCAGGGTTCAGGGTTCAGGGTTCAGGGTTCAGGGTTCAGGGTTCAGGGTTCAGGGTTCAGGGTTCAGGGTTCAGGGTTCAGGGTTCAGGGTTCAGGGTTCAGGGTTCAGGGTTCAGGGTTCAGGGTTCAGGGTTTAGGGTTTAGGGTTTAGGGTTTAGGGTTTAGGGTTTAGGGTTTAGGGTTTAGGGTTCAGGGTTTAGGGTTTAGGGTTTAGGGTTTAGGGTTTAGGGTTTAGGGTTTAGGGTTCAGGGTTCAGGGTTCAGGGTTCAGGGTTCAGGGTTCAGGGTTCAGGGTTCAGGGTTCAGGGTTCAGGGTTCAGGGTTCAGGGTTCAGGGTTCAGGGTTCAGGGTTTCAGGGTTCAGGGTTCAGGGTTCAGGGTTTAGGGTTTAGGGTTTAGGGTTTAGGGTTTAGGGTTTAGGGTTTAGGGTTTAGGGTTTAGGGTTTAGGGTTTAGGGTTCAGGGTTCAGAGTTCAGGGTTCAGGGTTCAGGGTTCAGGGTTCAGGGTTCAGGGTTCAGGGTTTAGGGTTTAGGGTTTAGGGTTTAGGGTTTAGGGTTTAGGGTTTAGGGTTTAGGGTTTAGGGTTTAGGGTTCAGGGTTCAGGGTTCAGGGTTCAGGGTTCAGGGTTCAGGGTTCAGGGTTCAGGGTTCAGGGTTCAGGGTTCAGGGTTTAGGGTTTTGGGTTTAGGGTTTAGGGTTCAGGGTTTAGGGTTTAGGGTTTAGGGTTCAGGGTTCAGGGTTCAGGGTTCAGGGTTCAGGGTTCAGGGTTCAGGGTTCAGGGTTCAGGGTTCAGGGTTCAGGGTTCAGGGTTCAGGGTTCAGGGTTCAGGGTTCAGGGTTCAGGGTTCAGGGTTCAGGGTTTTAGGGTTCAGGGTTTAGGGTTTAGGGTTTAGGGTTTAGGGTTTAGGGTTTAGGGTTTAGGGTTTAGGGTTTAGGGTTCAGGGTTCAGGGTTCAGGGTTCAGGGTTCAGGGTTCAGGGTTCAGGGTTCAGGGTTCAGGGTTCAGGGTTCAGGGTTCAGGGTTTAGGGTTTAGGGTTTAGGGTTTAGGGTTTAGGGTTTAGGGTTTTTTAGGGTTTTTTAGGGTTTAGGGTTTAGGGTTTAGGGTTCAGGGTTCAGGGTTCAGGGTTCAGGGTTCAGGGTTCAGGGTTCAGGGTTTAGGGTTTAGGGTTTAGGGTTTAGGGTTTAGGGTTTAGGGTTTAGGGTTTAGGGTTTAGGGTTTAGGGTTTAGGGTTTAGGGTTTAGGGTTCAGGGTTCAGGGTTCAGGGTTCAGGGTTCAGGGTTCAGGGTTCAGGGTTTAGGGTTTAGGGTTCAGGGTTTAGGGTTTAGGGTTTAGGGTTTAGGGTTTAGGGTTTAGGGTTTAGGGTTCAGGGTTCAGGGTTCAGGGTTCAGGGTTCAGGGTTTAGGGTTTAGGGTTTAGGGTTTAGGGTTTAGGGTTTAGGGTTTAGGGTTTAGGGTTTAGGGTTTAGGGTTTAGGGTTTAGGGTTTAGGGTTTTAGGGTTTTAGGGTTCAGGGTTTAGGGTTTAGGGTTTAGGGTTTAGGGTTTAGGGTTCAGGGTTCAGGGTTCAGGGTTCAGGGTTCAGGGTTCAGGGTTCAGGGTTCAGGGTTCAGGGTTCAGGGTTCAGGGTTCAGGGTTCAGGGTTCAGGGTTCAGGGTTCAGGGTTCAGGGTTCAGGGTTCAGGGTTCAGGGTTCAGGGTTCAGGGTTCAGGGTTCAGGGTTCAGGGTTCAGGGTTCAGGGTTCAGGGTTCAGGGTTCAGGGTTCAGGGTTCAGGGTTCAGGGTTCAGGGTTCAGGGTTCAGGGTTCAGGGTTCAGGGTTCAGGGTTTAGGGTTTAGGGTTCAGGGTTCAGGGTTCAGGGTTCAGGGTTCAGGGTTCAGGGTTTAGGGTTTAGGGTTTAGGGTTTAGGGTTTAGGGTTCAGGGTTCAGGGTTCAGGGTTCAGGGTTCAGGGTTCAGGGTTCAGGGTTCAGGGTTCAGGGTTCAGGGTTCAGGGTTTAGGGTTCAGGGTTTAGGGTTTAGGGTTTAGGGTTTAGGGTTCAGGGTTCAGGGTTCAGGGTTCAGGGTTCAGGGTTCAGGGTTCAGGGTTCAGGGTTCAGGGTTCAGGGTTCAGGGTTCAGGGTTCAGGGTTCAGGGTTCAGGGTTCAGGGTTCAGGGTTCAGGGTTTAGGGTTTAGGGTTTAGGGTTTAGGGTTCAGGGTTTAGGGTTTAGGGTTTAGGGTTTAGGGTTTAGGGTTTAGGGTTTAGGGTTTAGGGTTTAGGGTTTAGGGTTTAGGGTTTAGGGTTTAGGGTTTAGGGTTTAGGGTTTAGGGTTTAGGGTTTAGGGTTTAGGGTTTAGGGTTTAGGGTTTAGGGTTTAGGGTTTAGGGTTT
>NC_077245.1:0-2500 GCF_947179165.1 Solanum dulcamara
AAACCCTGAACCCTGAACCCTGAACCCTGAACCCTGAACCCTGAACCCTGAACCCTGAACCCTGAGACCTGAACCCTGAACCCTGAACCCTGAACCCTGAACCCTGAACCCTGAACCCTGAACCCTGAACCCTGAACCCTGAACCCTGAACCCTGAACCCTGAACCCTGAACCCTAAACCCTGAACCCTGAACCCTGAACCCTGAACCCTAAACCCTAAACCCTAAACCCTGAACCCTGAACCCTGAACCCTGAACCCTAAACCCTAAACCCTGAACCCTGAACCCTGAACCCTAAACCCTAAACCCTAAACCCTAAACCCTAAACCCTAAACCCTAAACCCTAAACCCTAAACCCTAAACCCTAAACCCTAAACCCTGAACCCTGAACCCTGAACCCTGAACCCTGAACCCTGAACCCTGAACCCTAAACCCTAAACCCTAACCCTAAACCCTAAACCCTGAACCCTGAACCCTAAACCCTAAACCCTGAACCCTGAACCCTGAACCCTGAACCCTGAACCCTGAACCCTGAACCCTAAACCCTAAACCCTAAACCCTAAACCCTAAACCCTAAACCCTAAACCCTAAACCCTAAACCCTAAACCCTAAACCCTAAACCCTAAACCCTAAACCCTAAACCCTAAACCCTAAACCCTAAACCCTAAACCCTAAACCCTAAACCCTGAACCCTGAACCCTGAACCCTAAACCCTAAACCCTAAACCCTAAACCCTAAACCCTAAACCCTAAACCCTAAACCCTGAACCCTGAACCCTAAACCCTAAACCCTAAACCCTAAACCCTAAACCCTAAACCCTAAACCCTAAACCCTAAACCCTAAACCCTAAACCCTAAACCCTAAACCCTAAACCCTAAACCCTAAACCCTGAACCCTGAACCCTGAACCCTGAACCCCTGAACCCTGAACCCTGAACCCTGAACCCTGAACCCTGAACCCTGAACCCTGAACCCTGAACCCTGAACCCTGAACCCTGAACCCTGAACCCTAAACCCTAAACCCTAAACCCTAAACCCTAAACCCTAACCCTAAACCCTAAACCCTAAACCCTAAACCCTAAACCCTAAACCCTGAACCCTAAACCCTGAACCCTGAACCCTGAACCCTGAACCCTGAACCCTGAACCCTGAACCCTGAACCCTGAACCCTGAACCCTGAACCCTGAACCCTGAACCCTGAACCCTGAACCCTGAACCCTGAACCCTGAACCCTGAACCCTGAACCCTGAACCCTGAAACCCTGAACCCTGAACCCTGAACCCTGAACCCTGAACCCTGAACCCTGAACCCTGAACCCTGAACCCTAAACCCTAAACCCTAAACCCTAAACCCTGAACCCTGAACCCTGAACCCTGAACCCTGAACCCTGAACCCTAAACCCTAAACCCTAAACCCTAAACCCTGAACCCTGAAACCCTAAACCCTAAACCCTAAACCCTAAACCCTAAACCCTGAACCCTGAACCCTGAACCCTGAACCCTGAACCCTAAACCCTGAACCCTGAACCCTGAACCCTGAACCCTGAACCCTGAACCCTAAACCCTAAACCCTAAACCCTAAACCCTAAACCCTAAACCCTAAACCCTAAACCCTAAACCCTGAACCCTAAACCCTAAACCCTGAACCCTGAACCCTGAACCCTGAACCCTGAACCCTGAACCCTGAACCCTGAACCCTGAACCCTGAACCCTGAACCCTAAACCCTAAACCCTAAACCCTGAACCCTGAACCCTGAACCCTGAACCCTGAACCCTGAACCCTGAACCCTGAACCCTGAACCCTGAACCCTGAACCCTGAACCCTAAACCCTAAACCCTAAACCCTAAACCCTAAACCCTAAACCCTAAACCCTGAACCCTGAACCCTGAACCCTGAACCCTGAACCCTGAACCCTGAACCCTGAACCCTGAACCCTGAACCCTGAACCCTGAACCCTGAACCCTGAACCCTGAACCCTGAACCCTGAACCCTGAACCCTGAACCCTGAACCCTGAACCCTGAACCCTGAACCCTAAACCCCTAAACCCTAAACCCTAAACCCTAAACCCTAAACCCTAAACCCTAAACCCTGAACCCCTGAACCCTGAACCCTGAACCCTGAACCCTGAACCCTGAACCCTGAACCCTGAACCCTAAACCCTAAACCCTAAACCCTAACCCTGAACCCTGAACCCTGAACCCTGAACCCTGAACCCTGAACCCTGAACCCTGAACCCTGAACCCTGAACCCTGAACCCTGAACCCTGAACCCTGAACCCTGAACCCTGAACCCTGAACCCTGAACCCTGAACCCTGAACCCTGAACCCTGAACCCTGAACCCTGAACCCTGAACCCTAAACCTGAACCCTGAACCCTGAACCCTGAACCCTGAACCCTGAACCCTGAACCCTGAACCCTGAACCCTGAACCCTGAACCCTGAACCCTGAACCCTGAACCCTGAACCCTGAACCCTGAACCCTGAACCCTGAACCCTGAACCCT
>NC_077245.1:7500-10000 GCF_947179165.1 Solanum dulcamara
ACCCTGAACCCTGAACCCTGAACCCTGAACCCTAAACCCTAAACCCTAAACCCTAAACCCTAAACCCTAAACCCTAAACCCTGAACCCTGAACCCTGAACCCTGAACCCTGAACCCTGAACCCTGAACCCTAAACCCTAAACCCTAAACCCTGAACCCTGAACCCTGAACCCTGAACCCTGAACCCTGAACCCTGAACCCTGAACCCTGAACCCTGAACCCTGAACCCTGAACCCTGAACCCTAAACCCTAAACCCTAAACCCTAAACCCTAAACCCTGAACCCTGAACCCTGAACCCTGAACCCTGAACCCTGAACCCTGAACCCTGAACCCTGAACCCTGAACCCTGAACCCTGAACCCTAAACCCTAAACCCTGAACCCTGAACCCTGAACCCTGAACCCTGAACCCTGAACCCTGAACCCTAAACCCTAAACCCTAAACCCTAAACCCTGAACCCTGAACCCTGAACCCTGAACCCTAAACCCTAAACCCTGAACCCTGAACCCTGAACCCTGAACCCTGAACCCTGAACCCTAAACCCTAAACCCTAAACCCTAAACCCTAAACCCTAAACCCTAAACCCTAAACCCTAAACCCTAAACCCTAAACCCTAAACCCTAAACCCTGAACCCTGAACCCTGAACCCTGAACCCTGAACCCTGAACCCTGAACCCTGAACCCTGAACCCTGAACCCTGAACCCTGAACCCTGAACCCTGAACCCTGAACCCTGAACCCTGAACCCTGAACCCTGAACCCTGAACCCTGAACCCTGAACCCTGAACCCTGAACCCTGAACCCTGAACCCTGAACCCTGAACCCTGAACCCTGAACCCTAAACCCTAAACCCTAAACCCTGAACCCTGAACCCTGAACCCTGAACCCTAAACCCTAAACCCTAAACCCTAAACCCTAAACCCTGAACCCTGAACCCTGAACCCTGAACCCTGAACCCTGAACCCTGAACCCTGAACCCTGAACCCTAAACCCTAAACCCTAAACCCTAAACCCTAAACCCTGAACCCTAAACCCTAAACCCTAAACCCTAAACCCTGAACCCTAAACCCTAAACCCTAAACCCTGAACCCTGAACCCTGAACCCTAAACCCTAAACCCTAAACCCTGAACCCTGAACCCTGAACCCTAAACCCTAAACCCTGAACCCTGAACCCTAAACCCTAAACCCTGAACCCTGAACCCTGAACCCTGAACCCTAAACCCTGAACCCTGAACCCTGAACCCTGAACCCTGAACCCTGAACCCTGAACCCTGAACCCTGAACCCTGAACCCTGAACCCTGAACCCTGAACCCTGAACCCTGAACCCTGAACCCTAAACCCTAAACCCTGAACCCTGAACCCTGAACCCTGAACCCTGAACCCTGAACCCTGAACCCTAAACCCTAAACCCTGAACCCTGAACCCTGAACCCTGAACCCTGAACCCTGAACCCTAAACCCTGAACCCTGAACCCTGAACCCTGAACCCTGAACCCTGAACCCTGAACCCTGAACCCTGAACCCTGAACCCTGAACCCTGAACCCTGAACCCTGAACCCTGAACCCTGAACCCTGAACCCTGAACCCTGAACCCTGAACCCTGAACCCTGAACCCTGAACCCTGAACCCTGAACCCTAAACCCTAAACCCTGAACCCTGAACCCTGAACCCTGAACCCTGAACCCTGAACCCTGAACCCTAAACCCTAAACCCTAAACCCTAAACCCTGAACCCTGAACCCTGAACCCTGAACCCTAAACCCTAAACCCTAAACCCTAAACCCTAAACCCTGAACCCTGAACCCTAAACCCTAAACCCTAAACCCTAAACCCTAAACCCTAAACCCTAAACCCTGAACCCTGAACCCTAAACCCTAAACCCTAAACCCTAAACCCTAAACCCTAAACCCTAAACCCTGAACCCTGAACCCTAAACCCTGAACCCTGAACCCTGAACCCTAAACCCTAAACCCTAAACCCTAAACCCTGAACCCTGAACCCTGAACCCTGAACCCTGAACCCTGAACCCTGAACCCTGAACCCTGAACCCTAAACCCTAAACCCTGAACCCTGAACCCTAAACCCTAAACCCTGAACCCTGAACCCTGAACCCTGAACCCTGAACCCTGAACCCTGAACCCTGAACCCTGAACCCTGAACCCTGAACCCTGAACCCTGAACCCTGAACCCTGAACCCTAAACCCTAAACCCTAAACCCTAAACCCTAAACCCTAAACCCTAAACCCTAAACCCTAAACCCTAAACCCTAAACCCTAAACTCTGAACCCTGAACCCTGAACCCTGAACCCTGAACCCTGAACCCTGAACCCTGAACCCTGAACCCTGAACCCTGAACCCTGAACCCTGAACCCTGAACCCTGAACCCTGAACCCTGAACCCTGAACCCTGAACCCTGAACCCTAAACCCTAAACCCTAAACCCTAAACCCTAAACCCTGAACCCTAAACCCTAAACCCTGAACCCTGAACCCTGAACCCTGAA
>NC_077245.1:315000-428539 GCF_947179165.1 Solanum dulcamara
TAGGAGCATTTTATTTGGGATGCAACAAGAATTAGACAATTTTGCTAGTTTTTTGTGTGTGTTAGCCCACAAATTTTTTAATTGTTGGGGTCCGGGTCAAATTTTCTTGGATTATTCAATAGTAGCATCTGTAACGACCTAAGGAATGACTCTAGTAGCCCTAGCGGCACTTTAGAAGAGTTTAGGAGCATTTTATTAGTGACGCAATAGGAATTAGGCAATTTTGCCAGTTTTTTATGTGTGTTAGCCCATAGATTTTTTAGGTGCCGAGAGTCAGGGTCTAATTTTCTTGGATTTTTCAAAAGTAGCGTCCTTAACGACCTAGTAAATGACTCCAGTAGCCCCGGTGGCGCTTTAGAGGGGTTTAGGAGCATTTTATTGGCGACGCAATAGAAATTAGGCGATTTTGCCAGTTTTTCGTGTGTGTTAACCTACAGATTTTTTAGGTGCTGGGGGTCTTGGTCAACTTTTATTGGATTCTTCAATAGTAGCGTCCGTAAATACCTAGGGAACGACTTCAGTAGCCTTGGCGGCACTCTAGAGGGGTTTAGGAGCATTTTATTAGCGACACAATAAGAATTAGGCAATTTTGCCAGTTTTTCGTGTGTGTTAGCCCATAGATTTCTTAGGTGCCGGGGGTTTGGGTTGAATTTTCTTGGATTCTTCCATAGTAGCATCCGTAATGACCTAGGAAACAACTCCAGTAGCCTCGGTGATGCTTTAGAGGGGTTTATGAGCATTTTATTGGCGACGCAATAAGAATTAGGCGATTTTGCCAGTTTTTAATGTGTGTTAGCCCATAGATTTTTTAGGTGTCAGGGGTCTAGGTTAAATTTTCTTGGTTTCTTCAATAGTAGCATCCGTAAAAACTTGGGGATCGACTCCATTAGCCCCGACAGCACTTTTAAATGGTTTAGGAGTATTTTATTGGCGACCCATAAATTTTTAGGTGTCGGATGTTCGGGTCGAATATTCTTGGATTCTTCCATAATAGCGTCCAAACGATCTATGGAACGACTCCAGTAGCCCGACGGTGATTTTGAGGGGTTTGAGAGTATTTAATTGGCGATGCAATAGGAATTAGATAATTTTTACAATTTTTTATGTGTGTTACCCAAGGATTTTTTACGTGCCGGAGATTTAGGTCAATTTTTTTGGATTCTTCTATAGTAGTGCCCGTAACGACCTAGGAAACGATCTAGTAGCCCCGGCGATGCTTTAGAGGGCTTTAGGAGCATTTTATTGGCGACACAATAGGAATTAGGCGATTTTGCCAGTTTTACGTATGTATTAGCTAATGGATTTTTTATTGCCGAGGTCTGGGTCGAATTTTCTTCGATTCTTCCATAGTAGTGTCCGTAATGATCTAGGGAACGACTCCAGTAGCCTCGACGATGCTTTAGAGGGGTTTAGGAGCATTTTATTAGCGACGAAATAGGAATTAGGCAATTTTACTAGTTTTTTTTGTGTGTTAGCCCACGGATATTTTAGATGCCGGGGGTTCGGGTCGAATTTTCTGGGATTTTTCCATAGTAGAGTCCGTAATGACCTAGGGAACGAATCCAGTAGCCGCAACGGTGCTTTAAAAGGGTTTAGAGGATTTTATTGGCGACGCAATAAGAATTAGGCAATTTTAGCAATTTATCAAGTGTGTTAGCCCACAGATTTTTTAGGTGCCGGGGGTACGAGTCGAATTTTCTTGGATTCTTCTATAGTAGCATCTGTAATGACCTGGAGATTGACTCCAATAGCCCCGAAAGTTCTTTAGAGGGGTTTAGGAGCATTTTATTAGCAATGAAATAGGATTAGGCGATTTTGCTAGTTTTTCGTGTGTATTAGCCCACGAATTTTTTAGGTACCGGGGGTCCGAGTCGAATTTTCTTGGATTCTTCCATAGTAGCATCTGTAACGACCTAGGGATTGACTCCAGTAGCCCCGACGGCGCTTTAAAAGGGTTTAGGAGCACTTTCTTGACGACGCAATAGGAATTAGAGGGGTTTAAGTGCATTTTATTGGCAATGCAATAGGAATTAGGCGATTTTGCTACTTTTCCTGTTTGGTAGACCATGGATTTTTTTGGTGCCAGGGGTCCAGGTCGAATTTTCTTGAATTCTTCCATAGTAGCATCTTTAACAACCTGAGGAACAACTCTAGTACCCCCAACGATGCTTTTGAAGGGTTTAGGAGCATTTTATTGGCGACGCAATAGAAATTAGGCAATTTTGCTAATTTTTGATGTGTGTTAACGCCCATAATTTTTTTAGGTGCCGGGGGTCCGGGTCTAATTTAATAGATTTTTTAATAATAGCGTCCGTAACGACCTAGGAAATGACTCCTGTAGCCCCGTTGGAACTTTAGTGGGGTTTAGGAGCATTTTATTAGTGAAGCAATAGGAATTAGGTAATTTTGCCAGTTTTTTATGTGTGTTAACCAATGGATTTTTTAGGTGCCAGAGGTCCGGATCGAATTTTCTTGGATTCTACCATAATAGTGTCCGTAACGACCTAGGAAATAACTTCAGTAGCTCCGGCGGCGCTTTAGAAGGATTTAGGATCATTTTATTGGCGACACAATAGGAATTAGGCAATTTTGCTAGTTTTTCGTGTTTGTTAGCCCACAAATTTTTTAGGTGCCGGGGGTTTGGGTTGAATTTTCTTGTATTCTTCCATATTAGCATCCATAACGACCTAGGGAATAAATCTAGTAGCCCCAGCGGCGCTTTAGAGGGGTTTAGGAGTATTTTATTGGCGACGTAATAGGAATTAAGCGATTTTGTAAGTTTTTCATGTGTGTTAGCCTACAGATTCTTTAGGTACTCGGGGTCCAGGTCGAATTTTCTTTGATTTTTCCATAGTAGCATCCGTAATGACTTGGGGAACGACTCCAGTAGCCCCAACGGCACTTTTGAGGGGTTTAGAAGTATTTTATTGGCGACGCAATTGGCATTAGGCAATTTTGCTAGTTTTTTGACTATGTTACCCCATTGATTTTTTAGGTGCCGGGGGTCTGTGTCGAATTTTCTTGGATTATCCCATAGTAGCATCCGTAACGACCTAGGGATTGACTCCAAAAGCCTAGAAGTGCTTTAGAAGGGTTTAGAAGCATTTTATTGGCGACCCAATAGGAATTAGGCTATTTTGCCATTTTTTCGTGTGTGTTAGCCCACAGATTTCTTAGGTGCATGGGGTTTGGTTCGAATTTTCTTGGATTTTTCTATAGTAGCATCCGTAATGACTTGGGGAATGACTCCAGTAGCCCCGGAGGCGCTTTATAGGGGTTTGGGAGCATTTTATTGGCGACGCAATAGAATTAGGCAATTTTGCTAGTTTTTCGTGTGTGTTAGCCAATGAATTTTTTATGTGTCGGGCGTCTGGGTTGAATTGTTTTGGATTCTTATATAGTAGCATCTGTAACGACCTAGATAATGACTCCTGTATCTCCAGAGGCGCATTAGAGGGGTTTAGAAGCATTTTATTGGCGATGCAACAAGAATTAGGCAATTTTGTCAGTTTTTCGTGTGTGTTAGCCTACAGATTTTTTAGGTGCCAGGGATTCAGGTAGAATATTGTTGGATTATTTTATAGTAGCATCCGTGATAACCTGGGGAATGACTCCAGTAGCCTCGGCGGTGCTTTAGAAGGGTTTAGTAGCATTTTATTGGCGACGCAATAGGAATTAGGCGATTTTGCCAGTTTTTAATGTGTTTTAGCCCACTAATTTTTTAAGTGCCGGGGGAACAGGTCAAATTTTCTTAGATTCTTCTATAGTAACGTCCGTAACGACCTAGAGAACGACTTTAATATCCCTGGAGGTGCTTTAGAAGGGTTTAGGAGCATTTTATTGACAATGCAATAGGAATTAGGCGATTTTGCCAGTTTTTCGTGTGTGTTAGCCCACAAAAGTTTTAGGTGCTGAGGGTTCGGGTTGAATTTTCTTGGATTCTTCCATATTAGCGTCCGTAACCACTTAGGGAACGACTACAGTAGCACTGATGACGCTTTAGAGGGGTTTAGGAGCATTTTATTGACGACGCAATAGGAATTAGGCAATTTTTCCTATTTTTCATGTGTGTTAGCTCACAGATTTTTTAGGTGTCGGAGATTTGGGTTGAATTTGTTTGGATTCTTCAATAGTAGCGTCCGTAACGACCTAGGGAATGACTCCAGTAGCCCCGACAGTGCTTTTGAGGGGTTTAGGAGTATTTTATTAGCGACGCAATAGCAATTAGGCAATTTTGCTAGTTTTTTGTGTGTATTAGCCCACAATTTTTTTAAATGCCGGGGGTTCAGGTCGTATTTTCTTGGATTCTTCCATAGTAGCGTCCGTAACTACCTAAGGAACGACTCCAGTAGCCACGGCGGCGCTTTAGAGGGATTTAGGAGAATTTTATTGGCGACGCAATAGGAATTAGACGATTTTGCCAGTTTTTAGTGTGTGTTTGCCTACAGAATTTTTAGGTGTCGGGGGTCCGAGTCGAATTTTCTTTGATTCTTCAATATTAGCATCCCTAACGACCTAGGGAATGACTCCAGTAGCCCTGGCGGTGCTTTAGAGGGGTTTAAGAGCATTTTATTGGAGACGCAATAGAAATTAGGTGATTTTGCCAGTTTTTCGTGTGTGTTAGCCCACGAATTTTTAAGGTTTCGGGGTCTAGGTCAAATTTTCTTGGATTCTTCCATAGTAGCGTCCATAACGACTTAGGGAACGACTCAAGTAGTCACGGTGGTGCTTTATAGGGGTTTAGGAGCATTTTATTAGCGACGCAATAGGAGTTAGGAAATTTTGCTAGTTTTTTGTGTGTGTTAGCCCATAGATATTTTAGATGCCGGGGGTCTGGGTCAAATTTTAATGGATTGTTCAATATTAGCGTCCGTAACGACCTAGGAAATGACTCCAATAGCCCCGACGGTGCTTTATAGGGGTTTAAGAGGATTTTATTTGCGATGCAATAGAAATTAGGCAATTTTGCCAGTTTTTCGTGTGTATTAACCCACAGATTTTTTAGGTGCCAGAGGTCCTGGTCAATTTTTATTGGATTCTTCAATAGTAGCATTCGTAACAACCTAGAGAATGACTTCAGTAGCCCGGGCGTCGCTTTAGAGGGGTTTAGGAGCATTTTATTGGTGACGCAATATGAATTAGGCAATTTTGCCAGTTTTTCGTGTGTGTTAGCCCATAGATTTCTTAGGTGCAGGGGGTTTGGGTCGAATGTTTTTGTATTCTTCTATAGTAGCGTCCGTAATGACCTAGGGAACAACTCTAGTAGCCCCGACGGCACTTTAGAGGGGTTTAGGAGTATTTTATTGGCGACGCAATAGAATTAGGCAATTTTGCCAATTTTCATGTGTTTTAGCGCACAGATTTTTTAGGTGTCAGGCGTATGGGTCGAATATTTTTGGATTCTTACATAGTAGCATCCGTAACGACTCAAGGAACGACTCTAGTAGCCCCGGAGGCGCATTAGAAGGGTTTAGGAGTATTTTATTGGCGACGCAATAGAATTATACAATTTTGCCAGTTTTTCGTGTGTGTTAGCCCATAGAGTTTTTAGGTGTCAGGCGTATGGGTCGAATATTTTTGGATTCTTACATAGTAGCATCCGTAACGACCCAGGGAATGACTCCAGTAGCCCCAGAGGCGCATTAGAGGGGTTTAGAGCATTTTATTGGTGATGCAACAAGAATTAGGCAATTTTGTCAGTTTTTCGTGTATGTTAGCCTACAGATTTTTAGGTGCCGGGGTCCAGGTCAAATTTTCTTGGATTCTTCCAAAGTAGCATCCGTAACGACCTAGGGAATGACTTTAGTATCCGGGGAGGCGCATTAGAGGGATTTAGGAGCATTTTATTAGCGATGCAATAAGAATTAGGCAATTTTGTTAGTATTTCATGTGTGTTAGTCCACAGATTTTTTAGTTGCCAGGGTACAAGTCGAACTTTCTTGGATTCTTCCATAGTAGCGTCTGTAACGACCTAAGAAATGACTCTAGTAGCCCTGGAGTCACTTTAGAAGAGTTTAGGAGCATTTTATTGGCGACGCAATAGAAATTAGGCAATTTTGCCACTTTTTCGTGTGTCGCCCATAGATTTTTTAGGTGCTGGGGGTCCGAGTCGAACTTTCATGTATTCTTAAATAGTAGCATCCGTAACGACCTAGTAAATGACTCATGTAGCCTCGACAGTTGTTTAGAAGGGTTTAGGAGCATTTTATTTGCGAGGCAATAGGAATTAAGCGACTTTGCTAGTTTTTCGTGTGTTAACCCATAGATTTTTTAGGTACCGGAGGTCCTGGTCGAATTTTATTGGATTCTTTCATAGTAAAGTCCGTAACAACCTAGGGAACGACTTCTGTATCCCTGGCGATGCTTCAGAGGGGTTTAGGAGCATTTTATTGGTGACGCAATAGGAATTAGGCCATTTTTCCAGTTTTTCATGTTTGTTAACCCACAGATTTCTTAGGTGTAGGGGGTTTGGGTCGAAGTTTCTTGGATTCTTCGATAGTAGCATCCATAATGGCCTAGGGAACAACTCCAGTAGCCCTGGTGGCACTTTAGAGGGGTTTAGGAGCATTTTATTTGCGACGTAATAGGAATTAGGCAATTTTGCCAGTTTTTCGTATGTGTTAGCCCATAGATTTTTTGGTGCCAGGGGTCCAGGTCGAATTTTCTTGGATTCTTCTATAGTAGAATCCGTAACAACCTGGGGAATGACTCTATTAGCCCTGACGATATTTTTGAGGGATTTAGGAGTATTTTATTAGCGATACAATAGGAATTAGGGAATTTTGGCAGTTTTTCGTGTATGTTAGCCCACATATTTTTTAGGTGCCGGATGTTCGGGTTGAATTTTCTTGGATTCTTTCATAGTAGCGTCAATAACGACCTATAAAACAAATCCAGTAGCCCCGACGACGCTTTTGAGGGGTTTAGGAGTATTTTATTGGTGTCGCGATAGGAATTAAGTATTTTTTCTAATTTTTTGTGTGTGTTAGCCCACAAATTTTTTAGGTGCCGGAGATTCGGGTCAAATTTTCTTGGATTTTTCCATAGTAGCTTCCGTAACAACCTAGGTAATGATCTAGTAGCCCCGGCGATGCTTTAGAGGGGTTTATGAGCATTTTATTGGCGACACAATAAGAATTAGGTGATTTTGCCAGTTTTACGTCTGTATTAGCCAATGGATTTTTTAGTTCTAAGGTCCGGGTTGAATTTTCTTCGATTCATCCATAGTAGCATCCGTAATGACCTAGGGAACGACTCCAGTAGCCCCGATGGTGCTTTAGAGGGGATTAGGAGCATTTTATTGGCGATGAAATAGGAATTAAGCAATTTTGCCAGTTTTTCGTGTGTGTTAGCCCACAGATATTTTAGGTGCCGCTGGTCCAGGTTGAATTTTCTGGGATTCTTCAATTGTAGCGTCCATAATGACCTAGGGAATGAATCAAGTAGCCCCAACGGTGCATTAAAAGGGATTAGAGGATTTTATTGGCGACGCAATAACAATTAGGCGATTCTGCCAGTTTTTCGTGTGTGTTAGCCCACAGATTTTTTAGGTTCTGGGGGTCCGAGTTAAATTTGTTGGATTATTCCATAATAGCGTCCGTAATGACCTAGATAATGACTCCAATAGCACCGGAGGTTCTTTAGAGGGGTTTAGGAGCATTTTATTGGCAATGAAATAGAAATTAGGTAATTTTTCCAGTTTTTTGTGTATTAGCCCATAAATTTTTAGGTGCCGGATGTTCGGGTTGAATTTTCTTGGATTCTTTCATAGTAGCGTCAATAACGACCTATAAAACAAATCCAGTAGCCCCGACGACGCTTTTGAGGGGTTTAGGAGTATTTTATTGGTGTCGCGATAGGAATTAAGTATTTTTTCTAATTTTTTGTGTGTGTTAGCCCACAAATTTTTTAGGTGCCGGAGATTCGGGTCAAATTTTCTTGGATTTTTCCATAGTAGCTTCCGTAACAACCTAGGTAATGATCTAGTAGCCCCGACGATGCTTTAGAGGGGTTTATGAGCATTTTATTGGCGACACAATAAGAATTAGGTGATTTTGCCAGTTTTACGTCTGTATTAGCCAATGGATTTTTTAGTTCTGAGGTCCGGGTTGAATTTTCTTCGATTCATCCATAGTAGCATCCGTAATGACCTAGGGAACGACTCCAGTAGCCCCGATGGTGCTTTAGAGGGGATTAGGAGCATTTTATTGGCGATGAAATAGGAATTAAGCAATTTTGCCAGTTTTTCGTGTGTGTTAGCCCACAGATATTTTAGGTGCCGCTGGTCCAGGTTGAATTTTCTGGGATTCTTCAATTGTAGCGTCCATAATGACCTAGGGAATGAATCAAGTAGCCCCAACGGTGCATTAAAAGGGATTAGAGGATTTTATTGGCGACGCAATAACAATTAGGCGATTCTGCCAGTTTTTCGTGTGTGTTAGCCCACAGATTTTTTAGGTTCTGGGGGTCCGAGTTAAATTTCTTGGATTATTCCATAATAGCGTCCGTAATGACCTAGATAATGACTCCAATAGCACCGGAGGTTCTTTAGAGGGGTTTAGGAGTATTTTATTGGCAATGAAATAGAAATTAGGTAATTTTTCCAGTTTTTTGTGTATTAGCCCATAAATTTTTAGGTGCCGGGTGTCTGGGTTGAATATTCTTGGATTCTTCCATAGTAGCATCTGTAACGACCTAGAGAATGACTCCAGTAACTCCGACGACACTTTAGAAGGGTTTAGGAGCACTTTCTTGACGACGCAATAGGAATTATGTGATTTTGCCAGTTTTTCGTGTATGCTAGCCCACAGATTTTTTAGGTGTCGGGGTTCGGGTCGAACTTTCTTGGATTCTTCCATAGTAGCATCGGTAATGACCTAGGGAACGACTCCAGTAGCCCCGACGGCGCTTTAGAGGGGTTTATGAGCATTTTATTGGCAATGCAATAGAAATTAGGCAATTTTGCCAATTTTCCGTGTGTGTTAACCCACAGATATTTAGGTGCTGGGGGTTTGGGTCAAATTTTCTTGGATTCTTCCATAGAAGTGTCCGTAACGACCTAGGGAACGACTTCAGTAGCCCTGATAGTGCTTTAGAGGGGTTTATAAGCATTTTATTGGCGACGCAATAGGAATAAAGCAATTTTGCCAGTTTTTCGTATGTGTTAACCCACAGATTTTTTAGGTGCCATCTGTTTGGGTCGAATTTTCTTGGATTCTTTCATAGTAGTGTCCGTAACTACCTAGGAAGACTCCAGTAGCCTCGGCGATACTTTAGAGGGGTTTAGGAGCATTTTATTGGCGACGCAATAGGTATTAGGCATTTTTTTGAGTTTTTCATGTTTGTTAGCCCACAGATTTTTTAGGTGCCAGGATTCTGGTTTGAATTTTCTTAGATTCTTTAATAGTAGCATCTGTAACGACCTAGTAAATGACTCCAGTAGCCCCGGCAGTACTTCAGAGGGGTTTAGGAGCATTTTATTGGCTATGCAATAGGAATTAGGTGATTTTTCCAGTTTTTCGTGAGTGTTAACCCACAGATTTTTTAGTGGTAGGGATCTAGGTCGAATTTTCTTGGATTATTTTTTAGTAGCATCCGTAATAACCTGGGGATCGACTCCAGCAGCCCCGGCGGCACTTTAGAAGGGTTTAGGAGTATTGTATTGGCGATACATTAAAAATTAGACGATTTTGCTAGTTTTTCGTCTATGTTAGCCCACAGATTTTTTAGGTGCCGGGGGTCCTGGTCGAAATTTCTTGGATTATTATATAGTAGCGTCCGTAACAACTTAGGAAATGACTCCAGTATCTACGGTGGTGCTTTAAAGGGGTTTAGAAGCATTTTATTGGCGACACAATAGGAATTATGCAATTTTGCCAATTTTTAGTGTGTGTTAGCCCACAAAATTTATAGATGTCAGGGGTCTGAGTCAAATTTTCTTGGATTCTTCTATAGTAGCATTCGTAACGACCTAGGAAACGACTCTAGTAGCCCCCGTGGCGCTTTAGAGTTGTTTAGGAGCATTTTATTCGCGACGCAATAGGAATTAGGAATTTTTACAAGTTTTTCGTGTGTGTTAGTTTATGGATTTTTTAGGTGCAGGGGTTTTGGTCGAATTTTATTGGATTATTTTATAGTAGCATCCGTAATGACCTGGGGAACGACTCCAGTAGCCCCGACAGTACTTTAGAGGGGTTTAAGAGCATTTTATTGGTTATGCAATAGGAATTAGGCGATTTTTCTAGTTTTTCGTATGTGTTAGCCTACGGATTTTTAGGTGCCGGGTGTTCGGATCGAATTTTCTTGGATTCTTTAATAGTAGCGTCCGTAACGACCTAGGGAAAGACTCCAGTAGCTCCGGCGGTGCTTTAGAAGGGTTTTGGAGATATTTATTGGCGACGCAATAGGATTTAGGCAATTTTGCCATTTTTTCGTGTGTGTTTGCCCACAGATTTTTTAGGTGCCGGGGGTTTGGATCGAATTTTCTTAGATTCTTCCATAGTAGCATTCGTAAAGACCTAGGGAATGAGTTCAGTAGTCCCGACGGTGCTTTAAAAGGGTTTAGGAGCATTTTATTGGCAACGCAATAAGAATTAGGTGATTTTGCCAGTTTTTCTTGTGTGTTAGCCCACGGATTTTTTAGTTGCCAGGGGTTTGAGTCGAATTTTCTTGGATTCTTCCATAGTAGCGTCCGAAACGACCTAGGGAACGACTCTAGTAGCCTTGGCGGCGATTTAGAGGTGTTTGGAAGCATTTTATTGGCGACACAATTGGCATTAGGCAATTTTACCAATTTTTCGTGTGTGTTAGCCCATGGATTTTTTAGGTGTCGGGGGTCCGGGTTGAATTTTATTGGATTCTTCCTTATTAGCATCCGTAACAACCTAGGGAACGACTTCAGTAGCCCCGGCGGTGCTTTAGTAGGGTTTAGGAGCATTTTATTGGCGATACAATAGGAATTAGACAATTTTGCCAGTTTTTCGGGTGTGTTAGCCCACAAAATTTTTAGGTGCCAATGGTACGAGTTAAATTTCTAGGATTCTTCCATAATAGCATCCGTAACGACCTCGGGAACGACTCTAGTAGCTCCGGCGGTGCATTATAGGGGTTTAGGAGCATTCTATTTACGACGCAACAAGAATTAGACAATTTTGCCAGTTTTTCATGTGTGTTAGCTTATGGATTTTTAAGTTGCCAGGGTTCAATTCGAATTTTCTTGGATTCTTCCATAGTAGCGTCTGTAACGACCTTAGGAATGACTTTACTAGCCCTGACAGCACTTTAGAAGAGTTTAGGAGCATTTTATTAGCGACGCAATAGAAATGAGATAATTTTGCTAGTTTTTTGTATGTGTTAACCCATAAGAAATGACTCCAGTAGCCCCGGCGGTACTTTAGAGGGGTTTAGGATCATTTTATTCGGGATGCAATAGGAATTAAGCGACTTTGCCAGTTTTTCGTGTGTGTTAACCCACAAACTTTTTAGGTGTCGGAGGTCCTGGTCAAATTTTATTGGATTCTTCCATTATAGCGTCCTTAACGACCTAGGGAATGACTTCAGTAGCCCTGGCGGAGCTTTAGAGGAGTTTAGGAGCATTTTATTGGCGACGCAATAGGAATTAGGCAATTTTGCTAGTTTTTTGTGTGTGTTAGCCCACAGATTTATTAGGTGCAGGGGTTTGGGTCGAATTTTCTTGGATTCTTCCATAGTAGCTTCCGTAATGACCTAGGGAACAACTCTAGTAGCCCCAGCGACGCTTTAGAGGGGTTTAGGAGCATTTTATCTGCGATGCAATAGGAACTAGGCAATTTTGCTAGTTTTTCTTGTGTATTAGCCCATGGATTTTTTAGGTCCGAGGTCCGGGTTGAATGTTTTTCGATTCTTCCATAGTAGCGCCCGTAATGATCTAAGAAATGACTCCAATAACCCCGTCAGTGCTTTAGAGGGGTTTAAGAGCATTTTATTCGCGACCAAATAGGAATTAGGCAATTTTACCAGTTTTTCGTGTGTGTTAGCCCACAGATATTTTAGGTGCCAGGGTCTAGGTCGAATTTTCTGCAATTCTTCCATAGTAGCATCTGTAATGACCTAGGGAACGAATCTAGTAGCCGTAGCGCTGCTTTAAAAGGGTTTAGAGGATTTTTTTTGGCGACACAATAAGAATTAGGCATTTTTGGTAGTTTATCGTGTGTGTTAGCCCACTGATTTTTTAGGTGCCGGGGGTTCGAGTTGAAGTTTCTTGGATTCTTCTATAGTAGCGTCCGTAATGACTTGGAGAATGACTGCAATAGCCCCGGAGGTTCTTTAGAGGGGTTTAGGAGCATTTTATTGGCAATGAAATAGAAATTAGGCAATTTTGCTAGTTTTTCGTGTGTGTTAGCCTACGGAGTTTTTAGGTGCCGGGGGTATGGATTGAATTTTCTTGGATTCTTCCATAGTAGCATCCGTAATGACCTAGAGAACGACTCTAGTAGCCCCGGCGGTGATTTAGAGGGGTTTAGAAGCATTTTATTGGCAACGCAATACGAATTAGGCGATTTTGCCAATTCTTCGTGTGTGTTAGTCCACAGATTTTTTAGTTGCCAGGATCCGGGTCGAATTTTCTTGTATTCTTCACTAGTAGTGTCTGTAACGACCTAAGGAATGACTCCAGTAGCCCTGGCAGAACTTTAAAGAGTTTAGGAGCATTTTATTGGCGATGCAATAGGAATTAGGAAATTTTGCCACTTTTTTGTGTGTTTTAGCCCACAGATTTTTTAGGTCCTAGGGGTCCGGGTCGAATTTTCTTAGATTCTTGCATAGTAGCATCCGTAACGATCTAGGGAACGACTCCAGTAGCCTCAGCGGTGCTTTAGAAGGGTTTAGGAGCATTTTATAGGCGATGCAATATGAATTAGGTGATATTGCTAGTTTTTCGTGTGTGTTAGCCCACAGATTTTTTAGGTGCGAAGGGTCCGGGTCGAATTTCTTGGATTCTTCTATAGTAGCATCCGTAACAACTTGGGAAACGACTCCAGTAGCCCCAGAGGCGCTTTAGAGAGATTTGGGAGCATTTTATTGGCGACGCAATAGAATTAGGCCATTTTGCCAGTTTTTCGTATATTTTAGTCCACAAATTTTTTAAGTGTTGGGTGTCCGGGTTGAATGTTTTTGGATTCTTACATAGTAGCATTCGTAACAACCTAGGTAATGACTCTAGTATCCTCGAAGGGGCATAAGAGGGTTTTAGAAGTATTTTATTGGCGATGCAACAAGAATTAGGCAATTTTGCCAGTTTTTCGTGTGTGTTAGCCCACAGATATTTTAGGTGCTGAGGGTCCAGGTCGAATTTTCTTAGATTATTTTATAGTAGCATCTATAACAATGTGGGAATGACTTCAGTATCCCCGGCGGTGCTTTAGAAGGGTTTAGTTGCATTTTATTATCGACACAATAAGAATTACGCGATTTTGCCAGTTTTTAATGTGTGTTAGTCCACAGATTTTTTATGTGCCGGGGGTCTAGGTCGAATTTTCTTAGATTCATCCATAGTATCATCCGTAACGACCTAAGGAACGACTCTAGTAGCCCTGGCGGTGCTTTAGAGGGGTTTAGAAGCATTTTATTGGAGACATAGTAGGAATTAAGCGATTTTGCCAGTTTTTCATGTGTGTTAACCACAGATTTTTTAGGTGCCAGAGGTACTGGTCGAATTTTATTGGATTCTTCTATAGTAGCATCTGTAAAACCCTTGGGAACGACTCCAGTAGCTCGACGATGCTTTTGAGCGGTTTAGGAGTATTTTATTGGCGACGTAGTAGGAATTAGGCAATTTTGCCAATTTTTCGTATGTGTTAGCCCATAGAGTTTTTAGGTGCCCAAGATTCGTTTCAAATGTTTTTAGATTCTTCTATAGTAGCATCCGTAACGACCTAGGGAACGACTCCAGTAGCCCCGGTGATGCTTTAGAGAGGTTTAGGAGCATTTTATTGGCGAAACAATAGGAATTAGGCGATTTTGCCAGTTTTACGTGTGTATTAGCCCATGGATTTTTTAGTACTGAGGCCCAGGTCAACTTTTCTTCTATTCTTTCGTAGTAGCATCTGTAATTACCTAGGGAATGACTCCAGTAGGTCCAGCGGTGCTTTAGAAGGGTTTTGGAGTATTTTATTGGCGACGCAATAGGATTTAGGCAATTTTGCTAATTTTTCGTGTGTTTGCCAACGGATTGTTTAGGTGCTGGGGGTTCGGGTTGCATTTTCTTAGATTCTTCCATAGTAGCGTCCATAACGACCTAGGAAACGACTTCCATAGTCCCTACGGTGCTTTAGAAGGGTTTATGAGCATTTTATTGGCGACGCAATAAGAATTAAGCAATTTTGCTAGTTTTTCGTGTGTGTTAGCCCACAGATTTTTTAGTCTCCAGGGGTTCAGATTGAATTTTCTTGGATTCTTCCATAGTAACGTCCGAAACGACCTAGGGAATGACTCCAGTAGCCCCGGCGGTGATTTAGAGGGGTATAGTAACATTTTATTGGCAACGCAATTGGCATTAGGCAATTTTGCCAGTTTTTCGTGTGTGTTAGCCCATGGATTTTTTAGGTGTCGGGGGTCCGGGTCAAATTTTCTTGGATTCTTCCATAGTAGCATCCGTAACGACCTAGGGAACGACTCCAGTAGCCCCGGCGGCGCTTTAGAGGGGTTTAGTAGCATTTTATTGGTGACGCAATTGGCATTAGGCAATTTTGCCACTTTTTTGTGTGTGTTAGCCCATGGATTTTTTAGGTGCAGGGGGTTTGGATTGAATTTTCTTGGTTTCTTCTATTGTAGCATCCGTAACGACCTAGGAAACAACTCCAGTAGCCCCAGCGATGCTTTAGAGGGGTTTCTGAATATTTTATTGGCAATATAATAGGAATTAGGCGATTTTGCCAGTTTTTCGTGATTGTTAGCCCATAGATTTTTTAGGTGTCGGTGGTCCAGGTTGAGATTTATTAGTTTCTCATATTGTAGCATCTGTAACAAGCTTGGGAATGGCTCCAGTAGCCCCGACGGTGCTTTTGAGGGGTTTAGGAGTATTTTATTGGCTATGCAGTAGGAATTAGGCAATTTTGCCAGTTTTTCGTGTGTGTTAGCCCACAGATTTTTTAGGTGCCAGAGATTCGGGTCAATTTTTTTTGGATTCTTCTATAGTAGCATCCGTAACGACCTAGGGAAAGACTCCAGTAGCCCCGGCGGTGCTTTAGAGGGGTTTAGGAGCATTTTATTGGAGACGCAATAGAATTAGGCGATTTTGCCAAATTTTCGTGTGTGTTAGCCCACGAATTGTTTAGGTGTCGGGCGTCTGGGTCGAATTTTCTTTCATTCTTCCATAGTAGCATCCGTAATTACCTAGGGAATGATTCCATTAGTACCAGAGGTACTTTAGAAGGGTTTAGGAGTATTTTATTAGCGACGCAATAAGATTTAGGCCATTTTGCTAGTTTTTCGTGTGTGTTTGCCAACGGATTGTTTAGGTGCTGGAGGTTCGGGTTGGATTTTCTTAGATTCTTCCATAGTAGCATCCGTAACGACCTAGGGAACGACTTCAGTAGTCCCTACGGTGCTTTAGAAGGGTTTATGAGCATTTTATTGGCGATGAAATAAGAATTAGGCGATTTTGCTAGTTCTTCGTGTGTGTTAGCCCATAGATTTTTTAGTCTCCAAGGGTTCGGATCGAAATTTCTTGGATTCTTCCATAGTAGCGTCCGAAACGACCTAGGGAACGACTCCAGTAGCCCCGACGGTGATTTAGAGGGGTTTAGTAACATTTTATTGGCGACGCAATTGGCATTAGGCAATTTTGCCAGTTTTTCGTGTGTGTTAGCCCATGGATTTTTTAGGTGTCGGGGGTCCGGGTCAAATTTTCTTAGATTCTTCCATAGTAGCATCCGTAACGACTTAGGGAACAACTTCAGTAGCCCCGGCGGTGCTTTAGAGGGGTTTAGTAGCATTTTATTGGCGACGCAATTGGCATTAGGCAATTTTGCCACTTTTTTGTGTGTGTTAGCCTACGGATTTTTTAGGTGCTGGGGGTCCGGGTCGAATTTTCTTGGATTATTTCATAGTAGCATTCGTAATGACCTTGGGAAAAACTCCAGTAGCCCCGGCGACGCTTTAGAGGGGTTTAGTAGCATTGTATTGGCGACGCAATTGGCATTAGGCAATTTTACCTTTTTGTGTGTGTGCTAGCCCATGGATTTTTTAGGTGCCGGGGGTCCGGGCCGAATTTTCTTGGATTCTTCAATAGTAGCATCCGTAACGACCTAGGGAACGACTCCATTAGCCCCGGTGGTGCTTTAGAAAGGTTTAAGAGCATTCTATTGGTGACGCAATAGGAATTAGGCGATATTGCTAGTTTTTTGTGTATGTTAGTCCACAGATTTTTTAGGTGCCAGGGGTCCGAATTGAATTTCTTGGATTCTTCTATAGTAGCATCCTTAACGACCTAGGTACTACTCCAGTAACCCTAGAGGTGCTTTAGAGGGGTTTGGGAGCATTTTATTGGCAACACAATAGAATTATGCCATTTTGCCAGTTTTTCATGTGTGTTAGCCCACAGACTTTTTATGTGTTGGCGTTCGGGTTGAATTTTTTTGGATTCTTACATAGTAGAGTCCGTAACGACCTAGGGAATGACTTCAGTTGCCCCGACGGCGCTTTAGAGGAGTTTAGGAGCATTTTATTAGCGATGCATTAGGAATTAGGCAATTTTGCCAGTTTTTTATGTGTTTCAGCCCATAAATTCTTAAGGTGCCAGAGATTCGGGTCAAAGTTTCTTGGATTTCTTATTAGTAGCATCCGTAACGACCTAGGAAACGACTCTTGTAGCCCCGGCAGCGTTTTAGAGGTGTTTAGGAGTAATTTATTGGTGACACAAGAGGAATTAGCCAATTTTACCAATTTTTCGTGTGTTGAAAACCATAGATTTTTTAGGTGCCAGGGGTCCGAGTCTAATTTTTTTGGATTCATCAATAGTAGCATCTGTAACAACTTAGGGAAAGACTCCAGTAGTCCCGACTGTGCTTTAGAGGGGTTTAGGATCATTTTATTGGCGACATAATAGAATTAGACAATTTTGCCAATTTTTCGTGTGTGTTAACCCATAGATTTTTTAGATGTCGGGCGTTCGGGTCAAATATTTTTGGATTCTTATATAGTAGCGTCTGTAATGACCTAGGGAAAGACTCCAGTATCCTCGGAGGCGCATTAGAGGGGTTTATTAATATTTTATTGGCAATGCAACAACAATTAGGTAATTTTGCCAGTTTTTCGTGTGTGTTAGCCCACAGATTTTTTAGATGCCGGAAATTCAGGTCGAATTTTCTTGGATTATTTTATAATAGCATCTTTAACGACCTGAGGAACGACTCAGCAGCCCCGGCGGTGCTTTAGAAGTGTTTAGTAGCATTTTATTGGTGCCCCAATAGAAATTAGGCGATTTTGCCAGTTTTTCGTGTGTGTTAGCCCACAGATTTCTTAGGTGCATGGGGTTTGGGTCGAATTTTCTTGGATTCTTCTATAGTAGCATCCGTAACGACCTAGGGAACAACTCCAATAGCCCCGGTGATGTTTTAGAGGGGTTTAGAAGCACTTTATTGGAGACACAGTAGGAATTAAGCGATTTTGCCAGTTTTTCGTGTGTGTTAACCCATAGATTTTTTAGGTGCCGGTGGTCCAGGTCGAATTTTCTTAGTTTCTCACATTGTAGCATCTGTAACAACCTTGGGAACGACTGCAGTAGCCCCAACGATGCTTTTGAGGGGTTTAGGAGTATTTTATTGGCGACGCAGTAGGAATTATGCAATTTTGCCAGTTTTTCGTGTGTGTTAGCCCACAGATTTTTTAGGTGCCGGAGATTCGGGTCAATTTTTTTAAAATTCTTCTATAGTAGCATCCGTAACGACCTAGGGAAAGTCTCTAGTAGCCCCGGTGATACTTTAGAGGGGTTTAGGAGCATTTTATTGGCGACACAATAGGTATTAGGCAATTTTGCCAATTTTACGTGTGTATTAGCCCATGGATTTTTTAGTGTCAAGGCCCAGGTCGAATTTTCTTCCATTTTTCCATAGTAGCAACCGTAACGACCTGTGGAACGACTCCAGTAGTCCCAGCGGTGCTTTAGAAGGGTTTTGGAGATATTTATTGGCGACGCAATAGGATTTAGGCAATTTTGCCATTTTTTCGTGTGTGTTTGCCCACGGATTTTTTAGGTGCCGGGGGTTTGGATCGAATTTTCTTAGATTCTTCCATAGTAGCATTCGTAAAGACCTAGGGAATGAGTTCAGTAGTCCCGACGGTGCTTTAAAAGGGTTTAGGAGCATTTTATTGGCAACGCAATAAGAATTAGGTGATTTTGCCAGTTTTTCTTGTGTGTTAGCCCACGGATTTTTTAGTTGCCAGGGGTTTGAGTCGAAATTTCTTGGATTCTTCCATAGTAGCGTCCGAAACGACCTAGGGAACGACTCTAGTAGCCTTGGCGGCGATTTAGAGGTGTTTGGAAGCATTTTATTGGCGACACAATTGGCATTAGGCAATTTTACCAATTTTTCGTGTGTGTTAGCCCATGGATTTTTTAGGTGTCGGGGGTCCGGGTTGAATTTTATTGGATTCTTCCTTATTAGCATCCGTAACAACCTAGGGAACGACTTCAGTAGCCCCGGCGGTGCTTTAGTAGGGTTTAGGAGCATTTTATTGGCGACACAATAGGAATTAGACAATTTTGCCAGTTTTTCGGGTGTGTTAGCCCACAAAATTTTTAGGTGCCAATGGTACGAGTTAAATTTCTAGGATTCTTCCATAATAGCATCCGTAACGACCTGGAGAATGACTTCACTAGCCCCGGAGGCGCTTTAGAAGGGTTTGGGAGCATTTTATTGGCGATTCAATAAGAATTAGGCAATTTTGCAAGTTTTTTGTGTGTGTTAGCCCATGGATTTTTTGGGTGTCGGGGGTCCGGGTTAAAATTTCTTAGATTCTTCAATTGTAGCATCCGTAATGACATAGGGAACAACTCCAGTAGCTCCGGCGGTGCTTTAAAAGGGTTTAGGACCACTTTTTTTGCGATGCAATAGGAATTAGTCGATTTTGTTAGTTTTTCGTATGTGTTAACCAATGAATTTTTTAGGTGCCGCGGGTCTAGGTCGAATTTTCTTGGATTCTACCATAGTAGCGTCCTAAAGACCTAAGAAATGACTTCAGTAGCCTCGGCGGTGCTTTAGAGGGGTTTAGGAGCATTTTATTGGCGACGCAATAGGAATTAGGCAATTTTGCTAGTTTTTTGTGTGTTTTAGCCCACAAATTCTTTAGGTGCCGGAGATTCGGGTCAAATTTTCTTAGATTCTTTGATAGTAGAGTCCGTAACGACCTAGGTAACGACTCCACTAGCCCCGGGGGCGTTTTAGAGGTGTTTAGGAGCAATTTATTGGTGACGCAAGAGGAATTAGGCGATTTTACCAATTTTTCGTGTGTTGTAACCCACGGATTTTTTAGGTGCCGGGGGTCCGAGTTGAATTTTCTTGGATTATTTCATAGTAGTGTCCGTAACGATCTAGGAAAAAACTCCAGTAGCCCCGACTTTGCTTTAGAGGGGTTTAGGAGTATTTTATTGGCGACGCAATTGAATTAGGCAATTTTGCTAATTTTTCGTGTGTGTTAACCCATAGAATTTTTTAGGTGTTAGGCGTCCGTGTCAAATATATTTGGATTCTTAGATAGTAGTGTCTGTAACGACCTAGGGAAAGCCTCCAGTAGCCCCGAATTTGCTTTTGATGGGTTTAGGAGCATTTTATTGGCGACTCAATAGAATTAGGCAATTTTGCTAATTTTTCGTGTGTGTTAACCCATAGATTTTTTAGGTGTTAGGCGTCCGGGTCAAATATATTTGGATTCTTACATAGTCGCGTCCGTAACGACCTAGGGAATGACTCCAGTATCCCCGGAGGCGCATTAAAGGGGTTTAGCAGCATTTTATTGGCGATGAAAGAATTGGGCAATTTTACTAGTTTTCAGTGTGTGTTAGCCCATAGATTTTTTAGGTGCCGGAGATTCAGGTCGAATTTTCTTAGATTATTTTATAATAACATCTGTAACGACCTGAGGAACGACTCAGCAGCCCCAGCGGCGCTTTAGAAGTGTTTAGTAGCATTTTATTGGCGACCCAATAGGAATTAGGCGATTTTGCCAGTTTTTAATTTGTGTTAGCCCACAGATTTTTTATGTGTCAGGGGTATGGATCAAAATTTCTTGGAATAATCCATAGTAGCGTCTGTAATGACCTAGGGAATGACTCCAGTTGCCCCGGCGGTACTTTAGAGGAGTTTAGAAGCATTTTATTGGCGACGCAATAGGAATTAGGCGATTTTGCCAGTTTTTCGTGTGTGTTAACCAATGGACTTTTTAGGTACCGGAGGTCCTGGTCAATTTTTATTAGATTCTTCCATAGAAGCATCCTAACGACATAGGGAATGACTTCAGTAGCCCTGGCGGCGCTTTAGAGGGGTTCAGGAGCATTTTATTGGCGACGCAATAAGAATTAGGCAATTTTATCAGTTTTCAGTGTGTGTTAGCCCATAGATTTTTTAGGTGCCGGAGATTCAGGTCGAATTTTCTTAGATTATTTTATAATAACATCTGTAACGACCTGAGGAACGACTCAGCAGCCTCAGCGACGCTTTAGAAGTGTTTAGTAGCATTTTATTGGCGACCCAATAGTAATTAGGCGATTTTGCAAGTTTTTAATTTGTGTTAGCCCACAGATTTTTTATGTGTCAGGGGTATGGATCAAAATTTCTTGGAATAATCCATAGTAGCGTCTGTAATGACCTAGGGAATGACTCCAGTTGCCCCGGCGGTACTTTAGAGGGGTTTAGAAGCATTTTATTGGCGACGCAATAGGAATTAGGCGATTTTGCCAGTTTTTCGTGTGTGTTAACCAATGGACTTTTTAGGTACCGAAGGTCCTGGTCAATTTTTATTAGATTCTTCCATAGAAGCATCCTAACGACATAGGGAATGAATTCAGTAGCCCTGGCGGCGCTTTAGAGGGGTTCAGGAGCATTTTATTGGCGACGTAATAGGAATTAGGCAATTTTACCAGTTTTCAGTGTGTGTTAGCCCATAGATTTTTTAGGTGCCGGAGATTCAGGTCGAATTTTCTTGGATTATTTTATAATAACATCTGTAACGACCTGAGGAATGACTCAGCAGCCTCAGCGGCGCTTTAGAAGTGTTTAGTAGCATTTTATTGGCGACCCTATAGGAATTAGGCGATTTTGCTAGTTTTTAATTTGTGTTAGCCCACAAATTTTTTATGTGTCAGGGGTATGGATCAAAATTTCTTGGAATAATTCATAGTAGCGTCTGTAATGACCTAGGGAATGACTCCAGTTGCCCCGGCGGTACTTTAGAGGGGTTTAGAAGCATTTTATTGGCGACGCAATAGGAATTAGGCGATTTTGCCAGTTTTTCGTGTGTGTTAACCAATGGACTTTTTAGGTACCGGAGGTCCTGGTCAATTTTTATTAGATTCTTCCATAGAAGCATCCTAACGACATAGGTAACGAATTCAGTAGCCCTGGCGGCGCTTTAGAGGGGTTCAGGAGCATTTTATTGGCGACGCAATAGGAATTAGACAATTTTACCAGTTTTTCGTGTGTGTTAGCCCACAGATTTCTTATGTGCAGGGGGTTTGGGTTGAATTTTCTTGGATTATTCCATAGTAGCGTCCGTAACGACCTAGAGAACAACTCCAGTAGCCCCAGCGGTGCTTTAGAGGGGTTTAAGAGCATTTTATTGGCGACCCAATAGGAATTAGGGGATTTTTTCCAGTTTTTAATATGTGTTAGCCCACGGATGTTTTATGTGCCAGGGATACGGGTTGAATTTTCTTGGAATATTCTATAGAAGCTTCTGTAATGACCTAGGGAATGACTCCAGTAGCCCCGGCGATGCTTTAGAGGGGTTTAGGAGCATTTTATTGGCGACGCAATAGGAATTAGGAAATTTTGCCAGTTTTTCGTGTGTGTTAGCCCACAGATTTATTAGGTGCCGGGGTCTGGGTCAATTTTTCTTGTTTTCTTCCATAGTAGCATCTGTAACTACCTAGGAAATACTCCAGTATCCCCGGAGGCGCATTAGAGGGGTTTAGGAGCATTTTATTGGCGACGCAGTAGGAATTAGGCGATTTTGTCAGTTTTTCGTGTTTGGTAGCCCAATGATTTTTTAGATGCTGGGGTCTGGGTTAAATTTTCTTAGATTCTTCCATAGTAGCGTCCGTAATGACCTAAGGAATGACTCCAGTATCCCCGGAGGTGCATTAGAGCGGTTTAGGAGTATTTTATTGGCGACACAATAGGAATTAAGTGATTTTGCCAGTGTTTCGTGAGTGTTAGCCCACAGATTTTTTAGTGCCAGGGGTCTTGGTCAAATTTTCTTGGATTATTTTGTAGTAGCATCCGTAACAACCTGGGGAGTGAATCCAGCAGCCCCGGCAGCGCTTTTGAAGGGTTTTGGAGTATTGTATTGGCGATTTAATAGAAATTAGACAATTTTGCCAGTTTTTTATTTGTGTTAGCCCACAGATTTTTAGGTGTCGGGGGTCCTGGTTCAATTTTCTTGGATTATTCAATAGCGGCATCCGTAATGACCTAAGGAACGACTCGAGTATCCCCGACGGTGCTTTAGAGGGGTTTAGAAACATTTTATTGGCGACGCAATAGGAATTAGGCGATTTTGTCAGTTTTTCGTGTGTGTTAGCCCACAAAATTTTTAGGTGGCGAGGGTTCGGGTCAAATTTTCTTGGATTCTTCTATAGTAGCATTTGTAATGACCTAGAGAACGACTTCAGTAGCCCCCGCGGTGCTTTAGAGTGGTTTAGGAGCATTTTATTCGCGATACAATAGGAATTAGGAAATTTTGATAGTTTTTCGTGTGTGTTAGTCCATGAATTTTTTAGGTGCAGGTGGTTTGGGTCAAATTTTATTAGATTATTTTATAGTAGTGTCCGTAATGACATGGGAACGACTCCAGTAGCCCCGACGGTGCTTTAGAGGGGTTTAGGAGCATTTTATTTGGGATGCAACAAGAATTAGACAATTTTGCCAGGTTTTTGTGTGTGTTAGCCCCAGAATTTTTAGTTGTTGGGGTCCGGGTCAAATTTTCTTGAATTATTCAATAGTAGCATCTGTAACGACCTAAGGAATGACTCTAGTAGCCCTAGCGGCACTTTAGAAGAGTTTAGAAGCATTTTATTAGTGACGCAATAGCAATTAGGCAATTTTGCCAGTTTTTCATGTGTGTTAGCCCATAGATTTTTTAGGTGCCGAGAGTCAGGGTCTAATTTTTTTGGATTTTTCAAAAGTAGCGTCCTTAACGACCTAGTAAATGACTCCAGTAGCCCCAGCGGTGCTTTAGAGGGGTTTAAGAGCATTTTATTGGCAACGCAATATGAATTAGGGAATTTTACTAGTTTTTCGTGTGTGTTAACCCACAGATTTTTTAGGTGCCGGGGGTCCTGGTCAAATTTTATTAGATTCTTCAATAGTAGCGTCAGTAAAGACCTAGGGAATGACTTCAGTAGCCCTGGCGGCACTTTAGAGGGATTTAGGAGCATTTTATTAGCGACGCAATAAGAATTAGGCGATTTTACCAATTTTTCAACCCACAGATTTCTTAGGTGTCGGGGGTTTGGGTCGAATTTTCTTGGATTCTTCCATAGTAGCATCCGTAAAAACCTAGGGAACAATTCCAGTAGCCCTGGTGGCGCTTTACAGGGGTTTAAGAGCATTTTATTAGCGACGCAATAGAAATTAGGCGATTTTGCCAGTTTTTCGTGTGTGTTAACCCACAGATTTTTTAGGTGCCGGGGGTCCTGGTCAACTTTTATTGGATTCTTCAATAGTAGCGTCCATAAATACCTAGGGAACAACTTCAGTAGCCCCGGTGATGCTTTAGAGGGGTTTATGAGCATTTTATTGGCGACGTAATAAGAATTAGGCGATTTTGCCAGTTTTTCATGTGTGTTAGCCCATAGATTTTTTAGGTGTCAGGGGTCTAGGTTAAATTTTCTTGGATTCTTCAATAGTAGCATCCGTAAAAACTTGGGGATCGACTCCATTAGCCCCGACAACACTTTTAATGGGTTTAGGAGTATTTTATTGGCGACCCACAGAGTTTTAGGTGCTAGATGTTCGGGTCGAATATTCTTGGATTCTTCCATAGTAGCGTCCATAACGACCTATGGAACGACTCCAGTAGCCCGGCGGTGATTTTGAGGGGTTTGAGAGTATTTAATTGTCGATGCAATAGGAATTAGACAATTTTTACAATTTTTTATGTGTGTTACCCAAGGATTTTTTACGTGCCAGAGATTTAGGTCAAATTTTTTGGATTCTTCTATAGTAGCGCCCGTAACGACCTAGGAAACGATCTAGTAGCCCCGGCAATGCTTTAGAGGGCTTTAGGAGCATTTTATTGGCGACACAATAGGAATTAGGCGATTTTGCCAGTTTTACGTATGTATTAGCTAATGGATTTTTTATTGCCGAGGTCTGGGTCAAATTTTCTTCGATTCTTCCATAGTAGCGTCCGTAATGATCTAGGGAACGACTCCAGTAGCCTCGACGATGCTTTAGAGGGGTTTAGGAGTATTTTATTAGCGACGAAATAGGAATTAGGCAATTTTGCTAGTTTTTTGTATGTGTTAGCCCACGGATATTTTAGATGCCGGGGGTTCGGGTCGAATTTTCTGGGATTTTTCCATAGTAGCGTCCGTAACGACCTAGGGAACGAATCCAGTAGCCGCAGCGGTGCTTTAAAAGGGTTTAGAGGATTTTATTGGCGACGCAATAAGAATTAGGCAATTTTAGCAATTTATCAAGTGTGTTAGCCCACAGATTTTTTAGGTGCCGGGGGTACGAGTCGAATTTTTTTGGATTCTTCTATAGTAGCATCTGTAATGACCTGGAGATTGACTCCAATAGCCCCGAAAGTTCTTTAGAGGGGTTTAGGAGTATTTTATTGGCAATGAAATAGGATTAGGCGATTTTGCTAGTTTTTCGTGTGTATTAGCCCACGAATTTTTTAGGTACCGAGGGTCCGAGTCGAATTTTCTTTGATTCTTCCATACTAGCATCCGTAACGACCTAGGGATTGACTCCAGTAGCCCCGACAGCGCTTTAAAAGGGTTTAGGAGCACTTTCTTGACGACGCAATAGGAATTAGAGGGGTTTAAGTGCATTTTATTGGCAATGCAATAGGAATTAGGCGATTTTGCTACTTTTCGTGTTTGGTAGACCATGGATTTTTTTGGTACCAGGGGTCCAGGTCGAATTTTCTTGAATTCTTTCATAGTAGCATCTTTAACAACCTGAGGAACAACTCCAGTACCCCCAACGATGCTTTTGAAGGGTTTAGGAGCATTTTATTGGCGACGCAATAGAAATTAGGCAATTTTGCCAATTTTTGATGTGTGTTAGCCCATAATTTTTTTAGGTGCCGGGGGTCCGGGTCTAATTTAATAGATTTTTTAATAGTAGCGTCCGTAACGACCTAGGAAATGACTCTAGTAGCCCCGTTGGCACTTTAGTGAGGTTTAGGAGCATTTTATTAGTGAAGCAATAGGAATTAGGCAATTTTGCCAGTTTTTTATGTGTGTTAACCAATGGATTTTTTAGGTGCCAGGGGTCCGGATCGAATTTTCTTGGATTCTACCATAATAGCGTCCGTAATGACCTAGGAAACGACTTCAGTAGCCCCGGCGGCGCTTTAGAAGGATTTAGGATCATTTTATTGGCGACACAATAGGAATTAGGCAATTTTGCCAGTTTTTCGTGTTTGTTAGCCCACAAATTTTTTAGGTGCCGGGGGTTTGGGTTGAATTTTCTTATATTCTTCCATATTAGCATCAATAATGACCTAAGGAACAAATCTAGTTGCCCCAGCGGCGCTTTAGAGAGGTTTAGGAGTATTTTATTGGCGACGTAATAGGAATTAAGCGATTTTGTAAGTTTTTCGTGTGTGTTAGCCTACAGATTCTTTAGGTGCTGGGGGTCCAGGTCGAATTTTCTTTGATTTTTCCATAGTAGCATCCGTAATGACTTGGGGAACGACTCGAGTAGCCCCAACGGCACTTTTGAGGGGTTTAGAAGTATTTTATTGGCGACGCAATTGGCATTAGGCAATTTTGCTAGTTTTTTGACTATGTTACCCCATTGATTTTTTAGGTGGCGGGGGTCTGTGTCGAATTTTCTTGGATTATCCCATAGTAGCATCCGTAACAAACTAGGGAATGACTCCAAAAGCCCAGAAGCGCTTTAGAAGGGTTTAGAAGCATTTTATTAGCGACCCAATAGGAATTAGGCTATTTTGCCATTTTTTCGTGTGTGTTAGCCCACAGATTTCTTAGGTGCATGGGGTTTGGTTCGAATTTTCTTGGATTCTTCTATAGTAGCATCCGTAATGACTTGGGGAATGACTCCAGTAGCCTCGGAGGCGCCTTATAGGGGTTTGGGAGCATTTTATTGGTGACGCAATAGAATTAGGCAATTTTGCTAGTTTTTCGTGTGTGTTAGCCAATAATTTTTTTATGTGTCGGGCGTCTGGGTTGAATTGTTTTGGATTCTTATATAGTAGCATCTGTAACGACCTAGATAATGACTCCTGTATCTCCAGAGGCGCATTAGAGGGGTTTAGAAGCATTTTATTGGCGATGCAACAAGAATTAGGCAATTTTGCCAGTTTTTCGTGTGTGTTAGCCCACAGATTTTTTAGGTGCCAGGGATTCAGGTAGAATATTGTTGGATTATTTTATAGTAGCATCCGTGATAACCTAGGGAATGACTCCAGTAGCCTCGGCGGTGCTTTAGATGGGTTTAGTAGCATTTTATTGGCGACGCAATAGGAATTAGGCGATTTTGCCAGTTTTTAAGTTCCGGGGGAACAGGTCAAATTTTCTTAGATTCTTCTATAGTAGCGTCCGTAACGACCTAGAGAACGACTTTAATAGCCCTGGAGGTGCTTTAGAAGGGTTTAGGAGCATTTTATTGACAATGCAATAGGAATTAGGCAATTTTGCCAGTTTTTCGTGTGTCTTAGCCCACAAAATTTTTAGGTGCTGAGGGTTCGGGTTGAATTTTCTTGGATTCTTCCAAATTAGCGTTCGTAACCACTTGGGGAACAACTACAGTAGCACCGACGACGCTTTAGAGGGGTTTAGGAGCATTTTATTGACGACGCAATAGGAATTAGGCAATTTTTCCTATTTTTCATGTGTGTTAGCTCACAAATTTTTTAGGTGTCGGAGATTTGGGTTGAATTTGTTTGGATTCTTCAATAGTAGCGTCCGTAACGACCTAGGAAATGACTCCAGTAGCCCCGACAGTGCTTTTGAGGGGTTTAGGAGTATTGTATTAGCGACGCAATAGCAATTAGGCAATTTTGCTAGTTTTTTGTGTGTATTAGCCCACAAATTTTTTAAATGCCGGGGGTTCAGGTCGAATTTTCTTGGATTCTTCCATAGTAGCGTCCGTAACTACATAAGTAATGACTCCAGTAGCCACGGCGGCGCTTTAGAGGGATTTAGGAGAATTTTATTGGCGATGCAATAGGAATTAGACGAGTTTGCCAGTTTTTAGTGTGTGTTTGCCTACAGATTTTTTAGGTGTCGGGGGTCCAAGTCGAATTTTCTTGTATTCTTCAATATTAGCATCCCTAACGACCTAGGGAATGACTCCAGTAGCTCTGGCGGTGCTTTAGAGGGGTTTAAGAGCATTTTATTGGAGACGCAATAGAAATTAGGTGATTTTGCCAGTTTTTCGTGTGTGTTAGCCCACGAATTTTTAAGGTTCCAGGGTCTAGGTCAAATTTTCTTGGATTCTTCCATAGTAGCATCTGTAACGACTTAGGGAACGACTCAAGTAGTCACGGTGGTGCTTTATAGGGGTTTAGGAGCATTTTATTAGCGACGCAATAGGAGTTACGCAATTTTGCCAGTTTTTCATGTGTGTTAGCCCACGAATTTTTAAGGTGCCCGGGGTCCAAATCAAATTTTCTTGGATTTTTCAATAATAGCATCCGTAACGACCTTGGGAACTATTTTAGTAGCCCCGACAGTGCTTTAGAGGGGTTTAGAAGCATTTTATTGGCGACGCAATAGGAATTAAACAATTTTTCAAGTTTTTCGTGTGTGTTAGCTCACGAATTTTTAATGTTCTACGGGTCTAGGTCGAATTTTCTAGGATTCTTCCATAATAGCGTCCGTAACGACCTAGGAAACTACTTGAGTAGCCCCACGATAATTTAGAGAGGTTTAAGAGTATTTTATTGGCGACGTAATAGAAATTAGGCAATTTTGCTAGTTTTTCGTGTGTGTTAACCCATGGATTTTTTAGGTGCCAAGGGTTCAAGTCGAATTTTCTTGGATTCTTCCATAGTAGCATCCGTAACGACCTAGAGAACGACTCCAGTATCCCCGAAGGCGCTTTAGAGGGGTTTAGAAGTATTTTATTGGCGACGCAATAGGAATTAGGCAATTTTGCTAGTTTTTTCGTGTGTGTTAGCCACAAATTTTTTAGTTGATGGGGTTCTGGTTGAATTTTCTTGGATTATTCCATAGTAGCGTTCGTAATGACCCAGGGAATGCCTCCAGTAGCTCCGACGGTGCTTTAGAAGGATTAAAGAGCATTTTATTGGCGACACAATAGAAATTAGGCGATTTTTCCAGTTTTTAGTGTGTGTTTGCCTACAAATTTTTTAGGTGTCGGGGGTCCGGGTCGAATTTTCTTGGATTCTTCAATATTAGCATCCATAATGACCTAGGAAATGACTCTAGTAGCCCTGGCGGTGCTTTAGAGGGATTTAAGAGCATTTTATTGGAGACGCAATAGGAATTAGGCGATTTTGCAGTTTTTCGTGTGTGTTAGCCCACAAAATTTTTAGGTGCTGAGGGTCCGGGTTGAAGTTTCTTGGATTCTTCCATATTAGCGTCCGTAACCACTTGGGGAACGACTCCAGTAGCACCGACGACGCTTTAGAGGGGTTTAGGAGCATTTTATTGACGACGCAATATGAATTAAGCAATTTTTCCTATTTTTCATGTGTGTTAGCTCACAGATTTTTTAGGTGTCGGAGATTTGGGTTGAATTTTTTTGGATTCTTCAATAGTAGCGTCCGTAACGACCTAGGGAATGACTCCAGTAGCCCCGACAGCGCTTTTGAGGGGTTTAGGAGTATTTTATTAGCGATGCAATAGGAATTAGGCAATTTTGCTAGTTTTTTGTGTGTGTTAGCCCATAATTTTTTTAAATGTCGGGGGTTCAGGTCGAATTTTCTTGGATTCTTCCATAGTAGCATCCGTAACGACCTAGGGAACGACTCCAGTAGCCACGGCGGCGCTTTAGAGTGGTTTAGGAGCATTTTATTCATAACGCAATAGGAATTAGGAAATTTTGCCGGTTTTTCGTGTGTGTTAGTCCACAGATTTTTTAGGTACAGCGGGTTTGGGTTGAATTTTATTTGATTATTTTATAGTAGCGTTTATAACGACCTGGGGAATGACATCAGTAGTCTCGATGGTGTTTTAGAGGGGTTTAAGAGCATTTTATTGGTGATGCAATAAAAATTAGGCAATTTTACCAGTTTTTCGTGTGTGTTAGCCCACAGATTTTTTAGATGCCGGGCGTTCGGGTCGAATTATCTTAGATTATTCAATAGTAGAATTCGTAAAGACCTAGGCAATGACTCCAGTAGCCCCGACGGTACTTTAGAGGGGTTTAGGAGCATTTTATTAGTGACACAATAGAATTAAGCGATTTTGCTAGTTTTTCGTATGTGTTAGCCCACAGATTTTTTAGGTGTCAGGCGTCTGGGTCGAATTTTCTTGGATTCTTCCATAGTAGCATCCGTAATGACCTAGGAAACTACTCCAGTATCACAGGAGGCGCATTAGAGGGATTTAGGAGCATTTTATTAGAGATGCAACAAGAATTAGGCAATTTTGCCAGTTTTTCGTGTGTGTTAGTCCACAGATTTTTTAGTTGCCAGGGTCCGGGTTGAATTTTCTTGTATTCTTCACTAGTAGTGTCTGTAACGACCTAAGGAATGACTACAGTAGCCCTGGCGGAACTTTAAAGAGTTTAGGAGCATTTTATTGGCGACGCAATAGGAATTAGGAAATTTTGCTAGTTTTTGTGTGTGTTAGCCCATAGATTTTTTAGATGCCGGGGGTCTGGGTCAAATTTTAATGGATTGTTCAATATTAGTGTCTGTAACGACCTAGGAAATGACTCCAATAGCCCCGGCGGTGCTTTAGAGGGGTTTAAGAGGATTTTATTTGCGATGCAATAGAAATTAGGCAATTTTGCCAGTTTTTCGTGTGTATTAACCCACGGATTTTTTAGGTGCCAGAGGTCCTGGTCAAATTTTATTGGATTCTTCAATAGTAGCGTCCGTAACAACTTAGAGAATGACTTCAGTAGCCCGGGCGTCGCTTTAGAGGGGTTTAGGAGCATTTTATTGGTGATGCAATAGGAATTAAGCAATTTTGCCAGTTTTTCGTGTGTGTTAGCCCATAGATTTCTTAGATGCAGGGGGTTTGGGTCGAATGTTTTTGTATTCTTCTATAGTAGCGTCGGTAATGACCTAGGGAACAACTCTAGTAGCCCCGACGACACTTTAGAGGGGTTTAGGAGTATTTTATTGGCGACGCAATAGAATTAGGCAATTTTGCCAAATTTCGTATGTTTTAGCGCACAGATTTTTTAGGTGTCAGGCGTATGGGTCGAATATTTTTGGATTCTTACATAGTAGCATTCGTAACGACCCAGGGAACGACTCTAGTAGCCCCGGAGGCACATTAGAGGGGTTTAGGAGTATTTTATTGGCGACGCAATAGAATTAGACAATTTTGCCAGTTTTTCGTGTGTGTTTGCCCATAGATTTTTTAGGTGTCAGGCGTATGGGTCGAATATTTTTGGATTCTTACATAGTAGCATCTGTAACGACCCAGGAAACGACTCCAGTAGCCCCAGAGGCGCATTAGAGGGGTTTAGAGCATTTTATTGGTGATGTAACAAGAATTAGGCAATTTTGCCAGTTTTTCGTGTATGTTAGCCTACAGATATTTAGGTGCCGGGGTCCAGGTCGAATTTTCTTGGATTCTTCCAAAGTAGCATCCGTAACGACCTAGGGAACGACTTTAGTATCCCGGGAGGCGCATTAGAGGGATTTAGGAGCATTTTATTAGCGATGCAATAAGAATTAGGCAATTTTGTTAGTTTTTCATGTGTGTTAGTCCACAGATTTTTTAGTTGCCAGGGTACAAGTCGAACTTTCTTGGATTCTTCAATAGTAGCGTCTGTAACGACCTAAGAAATGACTGTAGTAGCCCTGGAGTAACTTTAGAAGAGTTTAGGAGCATTTTATTGGCGACGCAATAGAAATTAGGCAATTTTGACACTTTTTCGTGTGTCGCCCATAGATTTTTTAGGTGCTGGGGGTCCAAGTCGAACTTTTATGTATTCTTAAATAGTAGCATCTATAACGACCTAGTAAATGACTCATGTAGCCTCGACAGTTGTTTAGAAGGGTTTAGGAGCATTTTATTTGCGAGGCAATAGGAATTAAGCGACTTTGCTAGTTTTTCGTGTGTGTTAACCCATAGATTTTTTAGGTACCGGAGGTCCTGGTCGAATTTTATTGGATTCTTTCATAGTAAAGTCCGTAACAACCTAGGGAACGACTTCAGTATCCCTGGCGATGCTTCAGAGGGGTTTAGGAGCATTTTATTGGTGACGCAATAGGAATTAGGCAATATTGCCAGTTTTTCGTGTTTGTTAGCCCACAGATTTCTTAGGTGTAGGGGGTTTGGGTCAAATTTTCTTGGATTCTTCGATAGTAGCGTCCGTAATGACCTAGGGAACAACTCCAGTAGCCCTGGTGGCACTTTAGAGGGGTTTAGGAGCATTTTATTTGCGACGCAATAGGAATTAGGCAATTTTGCTAGTTTTTCATATGTGTTAGCCCATAGATTTTTAGGTGCCAGGGGTCCAGGTCGAATTTTCTTGGATTCTTCTATAGTAGAATCCGTAACAACCTGGGGAATGACTCTATTAGCCCCGACGATATTTTTTGAGGGATTTAGGAGTATTTTATTAGCGATACAATAGGAATTAGGGAATTTTGGCAGTTTTTCATGTATGTTAGCCCACATATTTTTTAGGTGCCGGATGTTCGGGTTGAATTTTCTTGGATTCTTTTATAGTAGCGTTAATAACGACCTATGAAACAAATCTAGTAGCCCCAACGACGCTTTTGAGGGGTTTAGGAGTATTTTATTGGTGTCGCGATAGGAATTAAGTATTTTTTCTAATTTTTTGTATGTGTTAGCCCACAAATTTTTTAGGTGCCGGAGATTCGGGTCAAATTTTCTTGGATTTTTCCATAGTAGCTTTCATAACAACCTAGGTAATGATCTAGTAGCCCCGACGATGCTTTAGAAGGGTTTAGGAGCATTTTATTGGCGACACAATTAGAATTAGGCGATTTTGCCAGTTTTACGTCTATATTAGCCAATGGATTTTTTAGTTCTGAGGTCCGGGTTGAATTTTCTTCGATTCATCCATAGTAGCATCCGTAATGACCTAGGGAATGACTCCAGTAGCCCCGATGGTGCTTTAGAGGGGATTAGGAGCATTTTATTGGCGATGAAATAGGAATTAAGCAATTTTGCCAGTTTTTCGTGTGTGTTAGCCCACAGATATTTTAGGTGCCGCTGGTCGAGGTTGAATTTTCTGGGATTCTTCAATTGTAGCGTCCATAATGACCTAGGGAACGAATCAAGTAGCCCCAACGGTGCATTAAAAGGGTTTAGAGGATTTTATTAGCGACGTAATAACAATTAGGCGATTTTGCCAGTTTTTCGTGTGTGTTAGCCCACAGATTTTTTAGGTTCTGGGGGTCCGAGTTAATTTTCTTGGATTATTCCATAATAGCGTCCGTAATGACCTAGAAAATGACTCCAATAGCCCCGGAGGTTCTTTAGAGAGGTTTAGGAGCATTTTATTGGCAATGAAATAGAAATTAGGTAATTTTTCCAGTTTTTCGTGTGTGTTAGCCCATAAATTTTTAGGTGCCGGGTGTCTGGGGTGAATATTATTGGATTCTTCCATAATAGCATCTGTAAAGACCTAGAGAATGACTCCAGTAGCCCCGACGACGCTTTAGAAGGGTTTAGGAGCACTTTCTTGACGACGCAATAGGAATTATGTGATTTTGCTAGTTTTTCGCTTGTGTTAGCCCACAGATTTTTTAGGTGTCGGGGTTCGGGTCGAACTTTCTTGGATTCTTCCATAGTAGCATCGGTAATGACCTAGGGAACTACTCCAATAGCCCCGGCGGCGCTTTAGAGGGGTTTATGAGCATTTTATTGGCAACGCAATAGAAATTAGGCAATTTTGCCAATTTTACGTGTGTGTTAACCCACGGATTTTTAGGTGCTGGGGGTTCGGGTCGAATTTTCTTGGATTCTTCAATAGAAGTGTCCGTAACGACCTAGGGAACGACTTCAGTAGCCCCAACAGTGCTTTAGAGGGGTTTATAAGCATTTTATTGGCGACGCAATAGGAATTAGGCAATTTTGCCAGTTTTTCGTATGTATTAGCCCACAGATTTTTTAGGTGCCAGCTGTTTGGGTCGAATTTTCTTGGATTCTTTCATAGTAGTGTCCGTAACTACCAAGGAAGACTCCAGTAGCCTCGGCGATGCTTTAGAGGGGTTTAGGAGCATTTTATTGGCGACGCAATAGGTATTAGGCAATTTTTCTAGTTTTTTCATGTTTGTTAGCCCACAGATTTTTTAGGTGCCGGGGTTCTGGTTTGAATTTTCTTAGATTCTTCAATAGTAGCATCTGTAACGACCTAGTAAATGACTCCAGTAGCCCCGGCGGTGCTTCAGAGGGGTTTAGGAGTATTTTATTGGCTATGCAATAGGAATTAGGTAATTTTTCCAGTTTTTCGTGAGTGTTAACCCACAGATTTTTTAGTGGTAGGGATCTAGGTCAAATTTTCTTGGATTATTTTTTAGTAGCATCCGTAAAAACCTGGGGATCGACTCCAGCAGCCCCGGCGGCACTTTAGAAGGGTTTAGGAGCATTGTATTGGCGATACATTAAAAATTAGACGATTTTGCCAGTTTTTCGTCTATGTTAGCCCACAGATTTTTTAGGTGCCGGGGGTCCTGGTCGAAATTTCTTGGATTATTCCATAGTAGGGTCCGTAACAACTTAGGAAATGACTCCAGTATCTACGGCGGTGCTTTAAAGGGGTTTAGAAATATTTTATTGGCGACACAATAGGAATTATGCGATTTTGCCAGTTTTTAGTATGTGTTAGCCCACGAAATTTATAAGTGTCAGGGGTCCGAGTAAAATTTTCTTGGATTCTTCCATAGTAGCATTCGTAACGACCTAGGAAACGACTCCAGTAGACCCCGTGGCGCTTTAGAGTGGTTTAGGAGCATTTTATTCGCGACGCAATAGGAATTAGGAATTTTTACAAGTTTTTCGTGTGTGTTAGTTTATGGATTTTTTAGGTGCAGTGGTTTTGGTCGAATTTTATTGGATTATTTTTTAGTAGCATCCGTAATGACCTGGGGAACGACTCCAGTAGCCCCGACAGTACTTTAGAGGGGTTTAAGAACATTTTATTGGTTATGCAATAGGAATTAGGCGATTTTTCTAGTTTTTCGTATGTGTTAGCCTATGGATTTTTAGGTGCCGGGTGTTCGGATCGAATTTTCTTGGATTCTTTAATAGTAGCGTCCGTAACGACCTAGGGAAAGACTCCAGTAGCCCCGGCGGTACTTTAGAGGGGTTTAGGAGCATTTTATTAGCGACGCAATAGAATTAGGCTATTTTGCCAAATTTTCGTATGTTTTAGCCCACAAATTTTTTAGGTGTCGGGCGTCTGGGTCGAAGTTTCTTAGATTCTTCCATAGTAGCATCCGTAACGACCTAGGGAACGACTCTAGTAGCACCCGCGGTGCTTTAGAGTTGTTTAGGAGCATTTTATTCATAACGCAATAGGAATTTAGAAATTTTGCTAGTTTTTCGTATGTGTTAGTGCACGGATTTTTTAGGTTCAGGCGGTCCAAGTCAAATTTTATTGGATTATTTTATTGTAGCATCCATAACGACCTCGGAAACGACTCTAGTAGCCCCGGCGGTGCATTAGAGGGGTTTAGGAGCATTTTATTTACGACGCAACAAGAATTAGACAATTTTGCCAGTTTTTCATATGTGTTAGCTTATGGATTTTTAAGTTGCCAGGGTTCGGGTCGAATTTTCTTAGATTCTTCCATAGTAGCATCTATAATGACCTTAGGAATGACTCCACTAGCCCTGACAGCACTTTAGAAGCGTTTAGGATCATTTTATTAGCGACGCAATAGGAATGAGACAATTTTGCTAGTTTTTTGTATGTGTTAACCCATAAGAAATGACTTCAGTAGCCCCGGCGGTACTTTAGAGGGGTTTAGGATCATTTTATTCGGGATGCAATAGGAATTAAGCGACTTTGCCAGTTTTTCGTGTGTGTTAACCACAAATTTTTTAGGTGTCGGAGGTCCTGGTCAAATTTTATCGGATTCTTCCATTATAGCGTCCTTAACAACCTAGGGAATGACTTCAGTAGCCCTGGCGGCGCTTTAGAGGAGTTTAGGAGCATTTTATTGGCGACGCAATAGGAATTAGGCAATTTTGCTAGCTTTCGTGTGTGTTAGCCCACGGATTTATTAGGTGCAGGGGTTTGGGTCGAATTTTCTTGGATTCTTCCATAGTAGCTTCTGTAATGACCTAGGGAACAACTCTAGTAGCCCCAGCGACGCTTTAGAGGGGTTTAGGAGCATTTTATCTGCGATGCAATTTAAAACAGGCAATTTTGCCAGTTTTTTTTGTGTATTAGCCCATGGATTTTTTAGGTCCGAGGTCCGGGTTGAATTTTTTTCGATTCTTCCATAGTAGCGCCCGTAATGATCTAGGAAATGACTCCAATAACCCCGTCAGTGCTTTAGAGGGGTTTAAGAGCATTTTATTCGCGACCAAATAGGAATTAGGCAATTTTACCATTTTTTCGTATGTGTTAGCCCACAGATATTTTAGGTGCCAGGGTCTGGGTCGAATTTTTTGGAATTCTTCCATAGTAGCATCCGTAATGACCTAGGGAACGAATCTAGTAGCCGTAGCGCTGCTTTAAAAGGGTTTAGAGGATTTTTTTTAGCGACACAATAAGAATTAGGCATTTTTGGTAGTTTATCGTGTGTGTTAGCCCACTGATTTTTTAGGTGCCGGGGGTTCGAGTTGAAGTTTCTTGGATTCTTCCATAGTAGAATCCGTAATGACTTGGAGAATGACTCCAATAGCCCCAGAGGTTCTTTAGAGGGGTTTAGGAGCATTTTATTGGCAATGAAATAGGAATTAGGCGATTTTGCTAGTTTTTCATGTGTGTTAGCCTACGGAGTTTTTAGGTGTCGGGGGTCTGAATCGAATTTTCTTGGATTCTTCCATAATAGCATCCGTAACGACCTAGAGAACGACTCTAGTAGCCCCGGCGGCGATTTAGAGGGGTTTAGAAGCATTTTATTGGCAACGCAATACGAATTAGGCGATTTTGCCAATTCTTCGTGTGTGTTAGTCCACAGATTTTTTAGTTGCCAGGATCTGGGTCGAATTTTCTTGTATTCTTCACTAGTAGTGTCTGTAACGACCTAAGGAATGACTCCAGTAGCCCTGGCGGAACTTTAAAGAGTTTAGGAGCATTTTATTGGCGATGCAATAGGAATTAGGAAATTTTGCCACTTTTTTGTGTGTTTTAGCCCACGGAATTTTTAGGTCCTGGGGGTCCGGGTCGAATTTTCTTAGATTCTTCCATAGTAGCATCCGTAACGATCTAGGGAACGACTCCAATAGCCTCAGCGGTGCTTTAGAAGGGTTTAGGAGCATTTTATTGGTGATGCAATATGAATTAGGCGATATTGCCAGTTTTTCGTGTGTGTTAGCCCACAGATTTTTTAGGTGCGAGGGGTCCGGATCAAATTTCTTGGATTCTTCTATAGTAGCATCCATAACAACTTGGGAAACGACTCCAGTAGCCCCAGAGGCGCTTTAGAGGGATTTGGGAGCATTTTATTGGCGATGCAATAGAATTAGGCCATTTTGCCAGTTTTTCGTATATTTTAGCCCACAAAGTTTTTAATTGTTGGGTGTCCGGGTTGAATGTTTTTGGATTCTTACATAGTAGCATCCGTAACAACCTAGGTAATGACGCTAGTATCCCCGAAGGGGCATAAGAGGGGTTTAGAAGTATTTTATTGGCGATGCAACAAGAATTAGGCAATTTTGCCAGTTTTTCGTGTGTGTTAGCCCACAGATATTTTAGGTGCTGGGGGTCCAGGTTGAATTTTCTTAGATTATTTTATAGTAGCATCTGTAACAACGTGGGAATGACTTCAGTATTCCCGGCGGTGCTTTAGAAGGGTTTAGTAGCATTTTATTATCGACACAATAGGAATTACGCGATTTTGCCAGTTTTTAATGTGTGTTAGTCCACAGATTTTTTATGTGTCGGGGGTCTAGGTCGAATTTTCTTAGATTCATCCATAGTATCATCCGTAACGACCTAAGGAACGACTCTAGTATCCCTGGCGGTGCCTTAGAGGGGTTTAGAAGCATTTTATTGGAGACATAGTAGGAATTAGGCGATTTTGCCAGTTTTTCGTGTGTGTTAACCACAGATGTTTTAGGTGCCAGAGGTACTGGTCGAATTTTATTGGATTCTTCTATATTAGCATCTATAAAACCCTTGGGAACGACTCCAGTAGCCCCGACGATGCTTTTGAGGGGTTTAGGAGTATTTTATTGGCGACGCAGTAGGAATTAGGCAATTTGGCCAATTTTTCGTATGTGTTAGCCTACAGAGTTTTTAGGTGCCCAAGATTCGTTTCAAATGTTTTTAGATTCTTCTATAGTAGCATCCGTAACGACCTAGGGAACGACTCCAGTAGCCCCGGTGATGCTTTAGAGGGGTTTAGGAGCATTTTATTGGCGACACAATAGGAATTAGGCGATTTTGCCAATTTTACGTGTGTGTTTGCCAACAGATTATTTAGGTGCTGGGGTTTCGGGTTGCATTTTCTTAGATTCTTCCATAGTAGCGTCCATAACGACCTAGGAAACGACTTCCATAGTCCCTACGGTGCTTTAGAAGGGTTTATGAGCATTTTATTGGCGATACAATAAGAATTAGGCGATTTTGCTAATTTTTTGTGTGTGTTAGCCCACAGATTTTTTAGTTTCCAGGGGTTCAGATTGAATTTTCTTGGATTCTTCCATAGTAGCGTCCGAAACGACCTAGGGAATGACTCCAGTAGCCCCGGCGGTGATTTAGAGGGGTTTAGTAACATTTTATTGGCGACGCAATTGGCATTAGGCAATTTTGCCAGTTTTTCGTGTGTGTTAGCCCATGGATTTTTTAGGTGTCGGGGGTACGGGTCAAATTTTCTTGGATTCTTCCATAGTAGCATCCGTAACGACCTAGGGAACGACTCCAGTAGCCCCGGCGGTGCTTTAGAGGGGTTTAGTAGCATTTTATTGGTGACGCAATTAGCATTAGGCAATTTTGCCACTTTTTTGTGTGTGTTAGCCCATGAATTTTTTAGGTGCCAGGGGTCCCGGTCGAAATTTCTTAGATTCTTCCAAAGTAGCATCCGTAATGACCTAGGGAACGACTCCAGTAGCCCCGGCGGTGGCGGTGCTTTAGAACGGTTTAGGAGGATTTTATTGGCGATGCAATAGGAATTAGGCGATATTGCTAGTTTTTCGTGTGTGTTAGCCCACAAATTTTTTAGGGGGTCTAGGTCGAATTTCATGGATTCTTCTATAGTAGCATCTGTAATGATCTGTGGAACGACTGCAGTAGTCCAGAGTTGCTTTAGAGGGGTTTGGAAGCATTTTATTGGCGACACAATAGAATTAGGTCATTTTGTTAGTTTTTCGTGTGTGTTAGCCCACAGACTTTTTATGTGTCGGGCATCTAGGTTGAATATTTTTTGATTCTTACATTGTAGAGTCTGTAACGACCTAGGTAATGACTCTAGTATCCCTGAAGGGGCATAAGAGGTGTTTAGAAGTATTTTATTGGCGATGCAATAAGAATTAGGCAATTTTGCCAGTTTTTCGTTTGTGTTAGCCCAAAGATATTTTAGGTGCTGGGGGTCCAGGTCGAATTTTCTTAGATTATTTTATAGTAGCATCTGTAACAACGTGGGAATGACTTCAGTATCCCCGGCGGTGCTTTAGAAGGGTTTAGTAGCATTTTATTGGCGACGCAATAGGAATTAGGCGATTTTGCCAGTTTTTAATATGTGTTAGCCCATGGATTTTTTATAGTCGTGCGGTCCAGGTCGAATTTTCTTGGATTCTTCCATAGTATCATCCATAACGACCTAGGGAACGACTCCAATAGCTCCGGCGGTGCTTTAGAGGGGTTTAGAAGCATTTTATAGAAGACACAATAGGAATTAGGCGATTTTGCCAATTTTTCGTGTGTGTTAACCACGAATTTTTTCGGTGCCAGAGGTTCTGGTCGAATTTTATTGGATTCTTCTATAGTAGCATCCGTAACGACCTAGGGAACACATTCAGTAGATCTGGCGGTGCTTTAGAGAGGTTTAGGACCATTTAATTGGCGACACAATAAGAATTAGGCGATTTTGCTAGTTTTTCGTTTGTGTTAGCCCACAGATTTCTTAGGTGCAGGGGGTTTGGATCGAATTTTCTTGGATTCTTCTATTGTAGCATCCGTAACGACCTAGGAAACAACTCCAGTAGCCCCGGCAATGCTTTAGAGGAGTTTCTGAACATTTTATTGGCAATGTAATAGGAATTAGGCGATTTTGCCAGTTTTTTGTGATTGTTAGCCCATAGATTTTTTAGGTGTCGGTGGTCCAGGTTGAGTTTTATTAGTTTCTCATATTGTAGCATCTGTAACAAGCTTGGGAATGGCTCCAGTAGCCCCGACGGTGCTTTTGAGGGGTTTAGGAGTATTTTATTGGCTATGCAGTAGGAATTAGGCAATTTTGCCAGTTTTTCGTGTGTGTTAGCCCACAGATTTTTTAGGTGCCAGAGATTCGGGTTAATTTTTTTTGGATTCTTCTATAGTAGAATCCGTAACGACCTAGGGAAAGACTTCAGTAGCCCCGGCGGTGCTTTAGAGGGGTTTAGGAGCATTTTATTGGCGACGCAATAGAATTAGGCGATTTTGCCAAATTTTCGTGTGTGTTAGCCCACGAATTGTTTAGGTGTCGGGCGTCTGGGTCGAATTTTCTTTCATTCTTCCATAGTAGCGTCCGTAATTACCTAGGGAACGACTCCATTAGTACCAGAGGTACTTTAGAAGGGTTTAGGAGTATTTTATTAGCGACGCAATAAGATTTCGGCCATTTTGCCTGTTTTTCGTGTGTGTTTGCCAACGGATTGTTTAGGTGCTGGAGGTTCGGGTTGCATTTTCTTAGATTCTTCCATAGTAGCATCCGTAACCACCTAGGAAACGACTTCAGTAGTCCCTACGGTGCTTTAGAAGGGTTTATGAGCATTTTATTGGTGATGCAATAAGAATTAGGCGATTTTTCTAGTTCTTCGTGTGTGTTAGTCCACAGATTTTTTAGTCTCCAAGGGTTCGGATCGAAATTTATTGGATTCTTCCATAGTAACGTCCGAAATGACCTAGGGATTGACTCTAGTAGCCCCGACGGTGATTTAGAGGGGTTTAGTAACATTTTATTGGCGACGCAATTGGCATTAGGCAATTTTGCCAGTTTTTCGTGTGTGTTAGCCCATGGATTTTTTAGGTGTCGGGGGTCCGGGTCAAATTTTCTTAGATTCTTCCATAGTAGCATCCGTAACGACCTAGGGAAAAACTCCAGTAGCCCCAGCGCTGCTTTAGAGGGGTTTAGTAGCATTTTATTGGCGACGCAATTGGCATTAGGCAATTTTGCCACTTTTTTATGTGTGTTAGCCCACAGATTTTTTAGGTGCTGAGGGTCCGGGTCGAATTTTCTTGGATTATTTCATAGTAGCATCCGTAATGACCTAGGGAAAAACTCTAGTAGCCCCGGCGGCGCTTTAGTGGGGTTTAGTAGCATTTTATTGGCGATGCAATTGGCATTAGGCAATTTTACCTTTTTTTGTGTGTGTTAGCCCATAGATTTTTTAGGTGCCGGGAATCCGGGTCAAATTTTCTTGGATTCTTCAATAGTAGCATCCATAACGACCTAGGGAACGACTCCATTAGCCCCGGCGGTGCTTTAGAAAGGTTTAAGAGCATTCTATTAGCGACGCAATAGGAATTAGGCGATATTGCCAGTTTTTCATATATGTTAGCCCACAGATTTTTTAGGTGCCAGGGGTCCGAGTCGAATATCTTGGATTCTTCTATAGTAGCATCCTTAACGACCTAGGTACGACTCCAGTAACCCTAGAGGTGCTTTAGAGGGGTTTGGGAGCATTTTATTGGCAACACAATAGAATTATGCCATTTTGCCAGTTTTTCATGTGTGTTTGCCCACGGATTTTTTATGTGTCGGCGTCCGGGTTGAATTCTTTTGGATTCTTACATAGTAGAGTCCGTAACGACCTAGGTAATGACTTCAGTTGCCCCGACGGCACTTTAGAGGAGTTTAAGAGCATTTTATTGGCGACGCATTAGGAATTAGACAATTTTTGCCAGTTTTTTGTGTGTTTCAGCCCATAAATTCTTAAGGTGCCGAAGATTCGGGTCAAAGTTTCTTGGATTCTTTCATAGTAGCATCCATAATGACCTAGGAAACGACTCTTGTAGCCCCGGCAGCGTTTTAGAGGTGTTTAGGAGTAATTTATTAGTGACGCAAGAGGAATTAGCCAATTTTACCAATTTTTCGTGTGTTGAAAACCATAGATTTTTTAGGTGCCAGGGGTCCGAGTCTAATTTTCTTGGATTCTTCAATAGTAGCATCTGTAACAACTTAGGGAAAGACTCCAGTAGTCCCGACTGTGCTTTAGAGGGGTTTAGGATCATTTTATTGGCGACATAATAGAATTAGATAATTTTGCCAATTTTTCGTGTGTGTTAACCCATAGATTTTTTAGATGTCGGGCGTCCGGGTCAAATATTTTTGGATTCTTATATAGTAGCGGCTGTAACGACCTAGGGAACGACTCCAGTATCCCCGGAGGCTCATTAGAGGGGTTTATTAATATTTTATTGGCAATGCAACAACAATTAGGTAATTTTGCCAGTTTTTCGTGTGTGTTAGCCCACAGATTTTTTAGATGCCGGAGATTCGGGTCAAATTTTTTAAAATTCTTCTATAGTAGCGTCCGTAACGACCTAGGGAACGTCTCTAGTAGCCCCGGTGATACTTTAGAGGGGTTTAGGAGCATTTTATTGGCGACACAATAGGTATTAGGCGATTTTGCCAATATTACGTGTGTATTAGCCCATGGATTTTTTAGTGCCGAGGCCCAGGTCGAATTTTCTTCCATTCTTTCATAGTAGCAACCGTAACGACCTGTGGAACGACTCCAGTAGTCCCAGCGGTGCTTTAGAAGGGTTTTGGAGATATTTATTGGCGACGCAATAGGATTTAGGCAATTTTGCCATTTTTTCGTGTGTGTTTGCCCACGGATTTTTTAGGTGCCGGGGGTTTGGGTTGAATTTTCTTAGATTCTTCCATAGTAGCGTCCGTAACGACCTAGGGAATGAGTTCAGTAGTCCCGACGGTGCTTTAAAAAGGTTTAGGAGCATTTTATTGGCAACGCAATAAGAATTAGGTGATTTTGCCAGTTTTTCGTGTGTGTTAGCCCACGGATTTTTTAGTTTCCGGGGGTTTGGGTCGAATTTTCTTGGATTCTTCCATATTAGCGTCCGAAACGACCTAGGGAACGACTCTAGTAGCCTTGGCGGCGATTTAGAGGTGTTTGGAAGCATTTTATTGGCGACACATTTGGCATTAGGCAATTTTACCAGTTTTTCGTGTGTGTTAGCCCAAGGATTTTTTAGGTGTCGGGGATCCGGGTTGAATTTTCTTGGATTCTTCCATATTAGCATCCGTAAAAACCTAGGGAACGACTTTAGTAGCCCCGGCGGTGCTTTAGTAGGGTTTAGGAGCATTTTATTGGCGACATAATAGGAATTAGACAATTTTACCAGTTTTTCGTGTGTGTTAGCCCACAGATTTCTTATGTGCAGGGGGTTTGGGTTGAATTTTCTTGGATTATTCCATAGTAGCGTCCATAACGACCTAGAAAACAACTCCAGTAGCCCCAGCGGCGCTTTAGAGGAGTTTAAGAGCATTTTATTGGCGACCCAATAGGAATTAGGCGATTTTTCCAGTTTTTAATATGTGTTAGCCTACGGATTTTTTATGTGCCAGGGATACAGGTTGAATTTTCTTGGAATATTCCATAGAAGCTTCTGTAATGACCTAGGGAATGACTCCAGTAGCCCCGGCGATGCTTTAGAGGGGTTTAGGAGTATTTTATTGGCGACGCAATAGGAATTAGGAAATTTTGCCAGTTTTTCGTGTGTGTTAGCCCACAGATTTATTTGGTGCCGGGGTCTGGGTCAAATTTTCTTGGATTCTTCCATAGTAGCATTTGTAACTACCTAGGGAAAGACTCCAGTATCCCTGGAGGCGCATTAGAGGGGTTTAGGAGCATTTTATTGGCGACGCAGTAGGAATTAGGCGATTTTGCCAGTTTTTCGTGTTTGGTAGCCCAAAGATTTTTTAGATGCCGGGGTCTGGGTCAAATTTTCTTAGATTCTTCCATAGTAGCGTCCGTAATGAACTAAGGAATGACTCCAGTATCCCCAGAGGCGCATTAGAGCGGTTTAGGAGCATTTTATTGGCGACACAATAGGAATTAGGTGATTTTGCCAGTTTTTCGTGAGTGTTAGCCCACAGATTTTTTAGTGCCAGGGGTCTTGGTCAAATTTTCTTGGATTATTTTGTAGTAGCATCCATAACAACCTGGGGAGCGAATCCAGCAGCCCTGGCAGCGCTTTTGAAGGGTTTTGGAGTATTGTATTGGCGATTTAGTAGAAATTAGATGATTTTGCCAGTTTTTATTTGTGTTAGCCCACAGATTTTTAGGTGTCGGGGGTCCTGGTTGAATTTTCTTGGATTATTCAATAGTGGCATCCGTAACGATCTAAGGAACGACTCGAGTATCCCCGACGGTGCTTTAGAGGGGTTTAGGAGTATTTTATTAGCGACACAGTAGGAATTATGCAATTTTGCCAGTTTTTCGTGTGTGTTAACCCACAAAAATTTTAGGTGCCGAGGGTTCGGGTCAAATTTTCTTGGATTCTTCTATATTAGCGTTCGTAACGACCTAGGGAACGACTCCAGTAGCTCCCGCGGTGCTTTAGAGTGGTTTAGGAGCATTTTATTCGCGATACAATAGGAATTAGGAAATTTTGATAGTTTTTCGTGTGTGTTAGTCAATGAATTTTTAGGTGCAGGTAGTTTGGGTCAAATTTTATTAGATTATTTTATAGTAGTGTCCGTAATGACATGGGAACGACTCCAGAAGCCCCGACGGTGCTTTAGAGGGATTTAAGAGCATTTTATTTGGGATGCAACAAGAATTAAACAATTTTGCCAGTTTTTTGTGTGTGTTAGCCCACAGATTTTTTAGTTGTTGGGGTCCGGGTCAAATTTTCTTGGATTATTCAATATAGCATCTGTAACGACCTAAGGAATGACTCCAGTAGCCCTAGCGGCACTTTAGAAGAGTTTAGGAGCATTTTATTAGTGACGCAATAGGAATTAGGCAATTTTGCCAGTTTTTCATGTGTGTTAGCCCATAGATTTTTTAGGTGCCGAGATTCAGGGTCTAATTTTCTTGGATTTTTCAATAGTAGCGTCCTTAACGACCTAGTAAATGACTCCAGTAGCCCCAGCGGTGCTTTAGAGGGATTTAAGAGCATTTTATTGGCAACGCAATATGAATTAGGGAATTTTACCAGTTTTTCGTGTGTGTTAACCCATAGATTTTTTAGGTATCGGGGGTCCTGGTCAAATTTTATTGGATTCTTCAATAGTAGCGTCAGTAAAGACCTAGGGAATGACTTCAGTAGCCTTGGCGGCACTTTAGAGGGATTTAGGAGCATTTTATTAGCGACGCAATAAGAATTAGGCAATTTTGCCAGTTTTTCATGTGTGTTAGCCCATAGATTTCTTAGGTGCCGGGGGTTTGGGTCGAATTTTCTTGGATTCTTCCATAGTAGCATCCGTAAAAACCTAGGAAACAATTCCAGTAGCCCCAGTGGCGCTTTAGAGGGGTTTAGGAGCATTTTATTGGCGACGCAATAGGAATTAGGCGATTTTGCCAGTTTTTCGTGTGTGTTAACCCACAGATATTTTAGGTGCCGGGGGTCTTGGTCAAATTTTATTGGATTCTTCAATAGTAGCATCCGTAAATACCTAGGGAACGACTTCAGTAGCCTTGGCGGCACTCTAGAGGGGTTTAGGAGCATTTTATTAGCGACACAATAAGAATTAGGCAATTTTGCCAGTTTTTCGTGTGTGTTAGCCCATAGATTTCTTAGGTGCCGGGGGTTTGGGTCGAATTTTCTTGGATTCTTCCATAGTAGCATCCGTAATGACCTAGGAAACAACTCCAGTAGCCTCGGTGATGCTTTAGAGGGGTTTATGAGCATTTTATTGGCGACGCAATAAGAATTAGGCGATTTTGCCAGTTTTTAATGTGTGTTAGCCCATAGATTTTTTAGGTGTCAGGGGTCTAGGTTAAATTTTCTTGGATTCTTCAATAGTAGCATCCGTAAAAACTTAGGGATCGACTCCATTAGCCCCGACAGCACTTTTAAAGGGTTTAGGAGTATTTTATTGGCGACCCACAGAGTTTTAGGTGTCGGATGTTCGGGTCGAATATTCTTGAATTCTTCCATAGTAGCGTCCATAACGACCTATGGAATGACTCCAGTAGCTCGGCGGTGATTTTGAGGGGTTTGAGAGTATTTAATTGGCGATGCAATAGGAATTAGACAATTTTTACAATTTTTTATGTGTGTTACCCAAGGATTTTTTACGTGACGGAGATTTAGGTCAAATTTTTTGGATTCTTCTATAGTAGCGCCCGTAACAACCTAGGAAACGATCTAGAAGCCCCGGCGATGCTTTAGAGGGCTTTAGGAGCATTTTATTGGCGACACAATAGGAATTAGGCGATTTTGCCAGTTTTACGTATGTATTAGCTAATGGATTTTTTATTGCCGAGGTCCGGGTCGAATTTTCTTCGATTCTTTCATAGTAGCGTCCGTAATGATCTAGGGAACGACTCCAGTAGCCTCGACGGTGCTTTAGAGGGGTTTAGGAGCATTTTATTAGCGACGAAATAGGAATTAGGCAATTTTGCTAGTTTTTTGTGTGTGTTAACCCACAGATATTTTAGATGCCGGGGGTTCGGGTCGAATTTTCTGGGATTTTTCCATTGTAGCATCCGTAATGACCTAGGGAACGAATCCAGTAGCCGCAGCAGTGCTTTAAAAGGGTTTAGAGGATTTTATTGGCGACGCAATAAGAATTAGGCAATTTTAGCAATTTATCGTGTGTGTTAGCCCACAGATTTTTTAGGTGCCGGGGGTACGAGTCGAATTTTCTTGGATTCTTCTATAGTAGTATCTGTAATGACCTGGAGATTGACTTCAATAGCCCCGAAAGTTCTTTAGAGGGGTTTAGGAGCATTTTATTGGCAATGAAATAGGATTAGGCGATTTTGCTAGTTTTTCGTGTGTATTAGCCCACGAATATTTTAGGTACCGGGGGTCCGAGTCGAATTTTCTTGGATTCTTCCATAGTAGCATCCGTAACGACCTAGGGATTGACTCTAGTAGCCCCGATGGCGCTTTAAAAGGGTTTAGGAGCACTTTCTTGACGACGCAATAGGAATTAGAGGGGTTTAAGTGCATTTTATTGGCAATGCAATAGGAATTAGGCGATTTTGCTACTTTTCGTGTTTGGTAGACCATGGATTTTTTTGGTGCCAGGGGTCCAGGTCGAATTTTCTTGAATTCTTCCATAGTAGCATCTTTAACAACCTGAGGAACAACTCCAGCACCCCCAACGATGCTTTTGAAGGGTTTAGAAGCATTTTATTGGCGACGCAATAGAAATTAGGCAATTTTGCCAGTTTTTGATGTGTGTTAGCCCATAAATTTTTTAGGTGCCGGGGGTCCAGGTCTAATTTGATGGATTTTTTAATAGTAGCGTCCGTAACGACCTAGGAAATGACTCTAGTAGCCCCGTTGGCGCTTTAGTGGGGTTTAGGAGCATTTTATTAGTGAAGCAATAGGAATTAGGCAATTTTGCCAGTTTTTTATGTGTGTTAACCAATGGATTTTTTAGGTGCCAAGGGTCCGGATTGAATTTTCTTAGATTCTACCATAATAGCGTCTGTAACGACCTAGGAAACGACTTCAGTAGCCCCGGCGGCGCTTTAGAAGGATTTAGGATCATTTTATTGGCGACACAATAGGAATTAGGCAATTTTGCCAGTTTTTCGTGTTTGTTAGCCCACAAATTTTTTAGGTGCCGGGGGTTTGGGTTGAATTTTCTTGTATTCTTCCATATTAGCGTCCATAACGACCTAGGGAAAAAATCTAGTAGCCCCAGCGGCGCTTTAGAGGGGTTTAGGAGTATTTTATTGGCGACATAATATGAATTAAGCGATTTTGTAAGTTTTTCGTGTGTGTTAGCCTACAGATTCTTTAGGTGCTGGGGGTCCAGGTCGAAATTTCTTTGATTCTTCCATAGTAGCATCCGTAATGACTTGGGGAAAGACTCCAGTAGCCCCAACGGCACTTTTGAGGGGTTTAGAAGTATTTTATTGGCGACGCAATTGGCATTAGGCAATTTTGCTAGTTTTTTTACTATGTTACCCCATTGATTTTTTAGGTGTTGGGGGTCTGTGTTGAATTTTCTTGGATTCTCCCATAGTAGCATCCGTAACAAACTAGGGAATGACTCCAAAAGCCCAGAAGCGCTTTAGAAGGGTTTAGAAGCATTTTATTGATGACTCAATAGGAATTAGGCTATTTTGCCATTTTTTCGTGTGTGTTAGCCCACAAATTTCTTAGGTGCATGGGGTTTGGTTCGAATTTTCTTGGATTCTTCTATAGTAGCATACGTAATGACTTGGGGAATGACTCCAGTAGCCCCGGAGGCGCTTTATAGGGGTTTGGGAGCATTTTATTGGCGACGCAATAGAATTAGGCAATTTTGCCAATTTTTCGTGTGTGTTAGCCAATGAATTTTTTATGTATGGGGCGTCTGGGTTGAATTTTTTTGGATTCTTATATAGTAGCATCTGTAACGACCTAGATAATGACTCTTGTATCTCCAGAGGCGCATTAGAGGGGTTTAGAAGCATTTTATTGGCGATGCAACAAGAATTAGGCAATTTTGCCAGTTTTTTGTGTGTTAGCCCACAGATTTTTTAGGTGCCAGGGATCCAGGTAGAATATTCTTCAATTATTTTATAGTAGCATCCGTGATAACCTGGGGAATGACTCCAATAGCCTCGGCGGTGCTTTAGAAGGGTTTAGTAGCATTTTATTGGCGACGCAATAGGAATTAGGCGATTTTGCCAGTTTCTAATGTGTTTTAGCCCACGAATTTTTTAAGTGCCGGGGGAACAGGTCAAATTTTCTTAGATTCTTCTATAGTAGCGTCCATAACGACCTAGAGAACGACTTTAATAGCCCTGGAGGTGCTTTAGAAGGGTTTAGGAGCATTTTATTGATAATGCAATAGGAATTAGGCGATTTTGCCAGTTTTTCGTGTGTGTTAGCCCACAAATTTCTTAGGTGCAGGGGGTTTGGATCGAATTTTCTTAGATTTTTCCATAGTAACATCCGTAATGACCTAGGGAACGATTCCAGTAGCCCTGGCAGCGATTTAGAGGGGTTTAGTAGTATTTTTCTAGCGATGCAATTCGCATTAGACAATTTTGCAAGTTTTTCGTGTTTGTTAGCCCATGGATATTTTAGGTGCTGGGGGTTCGGGTCTAATTTTCTTGGATTATTCCATAGTAAAATCTGTAACGACCTAGCGAATAACTGCAGTAGCCTCGGCGGCACTTTAGAAGGGTTTAAGAGCATTTGATTGGTGACGCAATAGGAATTAGGCGATTTTGTCAATTTTTTGTGTGTGTTAGCCCATAGATTCTTTAGGTGCCGGGGGTACAGTTTGAATTTTCTTAGATTTTTCTATAGTAGCATCCGTAACAACCTGGGGAACGACTCCCGTAACCCCAACGACGCTTTTGAGGGCTTAGGAGTATTTTATTGGCGAAGCAGTAGGAATTAAACAATTTTGCCAGTTTTTCATGCTTGTTAGCCCACAGATTTTTTAGGTGCCGGATGTTCGGGTCGAATTTTCTTGAATTCTTCCATAGTAGCGTCCATAATAACCTATGAAAGACTCTAGTAGCCTCGGAGGCGCTTTGTAGGGTTTAGAAGTATTTTATTGATGACGCAATAGGAATTAGGCAATTTTTCAAATTGTTTGGGTGTGTTAGCCAACAGATTTTTTAGGTGTCGGAGATTCGGGTCAAATGTTATTGGATTCTTCTATAGTAGCATCCGTAATGACCTAGGGAACGACTCCAGTAGCCCCGGCGATGCTTTAGAGGGTTTAGGAGCATTTTATTGGCGACACAATAGGAATTAGGTGATTTTGCTAGTTTTACGTGTGTATTAGCCCATTAATTTTTTAGTGCCGAGGCCCGAATCAAATTTTCTTCGATTCTTCCATAGTAGCATCCGTAATGACTTAGGGAACGACTCCAGTATCCCCAACGGTGCTATAGAGGGGTTAAGAAGCATTTTATTAGCGACGCAATAGGAATTAGGCGATTTTGCAAGTTTTTCGTGTGTGTTAGCCAATGGATTTTTTAGGTGCTGGGGTCCGGGTTGAATTTTCTTAGATTCTTCCATAATAGCATCAATAAAGACCTAGAGAACGATTCCAGTAGCCCCGGAGGTGCTTTAGAGGGGTTTAGGACCATTTTATTGGCGACGTAATAAAAATTAGGCAATTTTGCTAGTTTTTGGTGTATGTTAGCCCACAGATCTTTTAGGTGCTAGGGGTACGGGTTAAATTTTCATGCGTTCTTTAATTGTAGCGTCTTTTACGACCTAGAAAATGACTACAGTAGCCCCGGTGTCACTTTAGTGGGGTTTAGGAGCATTTTATTGGCGACACAATAGAAATTAGGCAATTTTGCCACTTTTTCATGTGTCTTAACCCACGGATTTTTTAGGTATCGGGGGTCCTGGTCGAATTGTTTTGGATTCTTCCGTAGTAGCATCTGTGACGACCTAAGGAACAACTCCAGTAGCCCCGACAGCGCTTTAGAGAGGTTTAGGAGCATTTTTTTGGCGATGCAATAAGAATTAGGCGATTTTGCCAGTTTTTCGTGTGTGTTAACCAACGGATTTTTTAGGTGTCGGGGGTCTGGGTTGAATTTTCTTGGATTCTAGCATAGTAGCGTCCGTAACAACCTAGGGAAGACTTCGTAGCCCCGGCGGCGCTTCAGAGGGGTTTAGGAGCATTTTATTAGCGACAAAATAGGAATTAGGCAATTTTGCCAGTTTTTTATGTTTTACCCCACAAATTCTTTAGGTGCCGGAGATTCGGGTCAAATTTTCTTGGATTCTTCCATAGTACTGTCCGTAACGACCTAAGGAACGACTCCTCTAGCCCCGGCGGCGCTTTAGAGGGGTTTAGGAGCATTTTTTTGGCGACGCAATAGAATTAGGCAATTTTGCCAGTTTTTCGTGTGTGTTAGCCCATGGACTTTTTATGTGTCGGGCGTCTGGGTTGAATGTTTTTGGATTCTTACATAGTAGAGTCTGTAAAGACCTAGGGAATGACTCTAGTATCCCTGGAGAGGTATTAGAGGGGTTTAGAAGCATTTTATTGGCGATGCAACAAGAATTAGGCAATTTTGCTAGTTTTTGGTGTGTGTTAGCCCACAGATTTTTTAGGTGTTGGGGGTCCAGGTCGAATTTTCTTGGATTATTTTATAGTAGAGTCCGTAACAACGTGGGAATGACTCTAGTAGCCCCGGCGGTGCTTTAGAAGAGTTTAGTAGCATTTTATTGGTGACGCAATAGGAATTAGGCGATTTTGCCAGTTTTTAATGTGTGTTAGCCCACAGATTTTTTATGTGCTGGGGGTACAGGTCGAATTTTCTTGGATTCTTCCATAGTAGCGTCCCTAACGACCTAGAGAACGACTTCAATAGCCCTGGCAGTGCTTTACAGGGGTTTAGGAGCATTTTATTGACAACGCAATAAGAATTAGGCAATTTTGCCAATTTTTCGTGTGAGTTAACCCACGGATTTTTTAGGTACCAAAGGTCCTAGTCGAATTTTATTGGATTCTTCTATAATAGCATTTGTAACTACCTAGGAAACGAGTTCCGTAGACCAGACGGTGCTTTAGAGGGGTTTAGGACCATTTAACTAGCGACGCAATAAGAAGTAGGCGATTTTGCCAGTTTTTCGTGTGTGTTAGCCCACAGATTTCTTAGGTGCATGGGGTTTGGGTCGAATTTTCTTGGATTCTTCTATAGTAGCATCCGTAACGACCTAGGGAACAAATCCAATAGCCCCGGTGATGTTTTAGAGGATTTGAGCATTTTATTAGCGACGTAATAGAAATTAGGCGATTTTGCCAGTTTTTCGTGTGTTTTAGCCCATAGAGTTTTTAGGTGCCGGTGGTCCAGGTCGAATTTTCTTAGTTTCTCACATTATAACATCCGTAACAACCTTGGGAACGACTCAAGTAGCTCCGACGGTGCTTTAGAGGGGTTTAGGAGTATTTTATTGGCGACGCAGTAGGAATTAGGCAATTTTGCCAGTTTTTCGTGTGTGTTAGCCCACTGATTTTTTAGGTGCCTGAGATTCGGGTCAAATTTTCTTGGATTCTTCTATAGTAGCATCCATAACGACCTAGGAAACGACTCCAGTAGCCCCGGTGATACTTTAGAGGGGTTTAGGAGCATTTTATTGACAACACAATAGGAATTAGGCGATTTTGCTAATTTTACGTGTGTATTAGCCCATGGATTTTTTAGTGTCGAGGCCCAGGTCGAATTTTCCTCCATTCTTCCATAGTAGCGTCCATAATGACCTAGGGAACGACTCCAATAGTCCCAGCGGTGCTTTAGAAGGGTTTAGGAGCATTTTATTGGCGACGCAATAGGATTTAGGCAATTTTGCCAGTTTTTCGTGCGTGTTTGCCCACGGAATTTTTAGGTGCCGGGGGTTCGGGTCGAATTTTCTTAGATTCTTTCATAGTAGCGTCCGTAAAAAGCTAGGGAATGACTTCAGTAGTCTTGACGGTGCTTTAGAAGGGTTTAGGAGCATTTTATTGGCAACGCAATAAGAATTAGGCGATTTTGCCAGTTTTTCGTGTGTGTTAGCCCACGAATTTTTTAGTTTCCAGGGGTTTGGGTCGAATTTTCTTGGATTATTCTATAGTAGCATCCGAAACGACCTAGGGAATGACTCAGTAGCCCCGGCGGCAATTTTGAGAGGTTTAGTAGCATTTTATTGGCGATGCAATTGGCATTTAGGCAATTTTGCCAGTTTTTCGTGTGTTTTAGCCCATGGATTTTTTAGGTGTCAGGGGTCCAGTTCTAATTTTCTTGGATTCTTCCATATTAGCATCTGTAACGACCTAGGGAATGAATCCAGTAGCCCCGGTGGCGCTTTAGAAGGCTTTAGGAGTATTTTCTTGGCGACGCAATAGGAATTAGGCAATTTTGCCAGTTTTTCATGTGTGTTAGCCCACAGATTTTTTAGAAGCCAGGGGTCCGGGTCAAATTTCTAGGATTCTTCCATAGTAACATCCGTAACGACCTGGAAAATGACTCCAGTTGCCCCGGAGGCGCTTTAGAGGGGTTTGGAAGCATTTTATTGACGATGCAACAAGAATTAGGCAATTTTGCAAGTTTTTCGTGTGTGTTAGCCATGGATTTTTTAGGTGTCGGAGGTCCGGGTTAAATTTTCTTAGATTATTCAATAGTAGCATCCATAACGACCTAGGGAACGACTCTAGTAGCCCCGGCGTTGCTTTAGAGGGGTTTAGGACTTTTTTTTTGGCGACGCAATAGGAATTAGGCGATGTTGCCAGTTTTTCGTATGTGTTAACCAACGGATTTTTTAGGTGTCGGGGATCTGGGTTGAATTTTCTTGGATTCTTCCATAGTAGCGTCCGTAATGACCTAGGGAAAGACTCCAGTAGCCCCGGCTGTGCTTTAGAGGGGTTTAGGAGCATTTTATTGGCGACGCAATAGAATTAGGCAATTTTGCTAATTTTTTCGTGTGTGTTAACCCCTAGATTTTTTGGGTGTCAGGCGTCCGGGTCAAATATATTTGGATTTTTACATAGTAGAGTCTGTAACGACCTAGGGAACGACTCCAGTATCTTCGGAGGCACATTAGAGGGGTTTAGAAGCATTTTATTGGCCATGCAACAAGAATTAGGGATTTTAATGACCTAGGGAATGACTCCAGTAGACCTGGAGGCGCTTTAGGAGGGTTTAGAAGCACTTTCTTGACGACGCAATAGGAATTAGGCGATTTTGCCAGTTTTTCGTATGTATTAGCCCACAATTTTTTTAGGTGCCAGAGGTCCGGGTCGAATTGTTTTGAATTCTTCAATAGTAGCATCCGTAACGACTCCAGTAGCTTCGGCGGCACTTTAGATGCGTTTATGAGCATTTTATTGGCGACGCAATAGGAATTAGGCAATTTTGCCAGTTTTTCGTGTGTATTGGCCTACAGATTTTTTAGGTGCCGAATGTTCAGGTCGAATTTTCTTGGATTCTTCCATAGTAGCATCCGTAACGACCTATGGAATGACTCCAATAGCCCCGGCGGCGCTTTTGAGGGGTTTAGGAGTATTTTATTGGCGACGCAATAGGAATTAAAAGATTTTGCTAGTTTTTCATGTGTGTTAGCCCATATATTTTTAGGTGCTGGGGGTACGAGTCGAATTTTCTTCGATTCTTGCATAGTAACGTTCGTAATGACCTAGGGAACGACGCCAATAGCCCCGACGGTGCTTTAGAGGGGTTTAGGAGCATTTTATTGGCGATAAAATAGGAATTAGACAATTTTGCTAGTTTTTCGTGTGTGTTAGCCAACGGATATTTTAGGTGCCGGGGTCCGGGTAGAATTTTCTTCCATTCTTCCATAGTAGCTTTCGTAATGACCTAGGGAACGACTTGAGTATCCCTGGAGGCGCATTAGAGGGGTTTAGGAGCATTTTATTGGCGATGCAATAGGAATTAGGCGATTTTGCCGTTTTTCATGAGTGTTAGCCCACAGATTTTTTATTGCCAGGGTCTAGGTCAAATTTTCTTGGATTATTTTGTAGTAGCATCTATAACAATCTGGGGAGCGACTCCAGCAGCCCCGGCAGCTTTTTTAAAGGGTTTTGTAGCATTGTATTAGCGATTCAATAGAAATTAGACAATTTTGCCAGTTTTTTGTGTGTGTTAGCCCACAGAAGTTTTAGGTGCCGGGGGTCCGTGTTAAAATTTCTTGGATTATTCCATAGTAGCATCCGTAACGACCTAGGGAACTACTCCAGTAGCCCCCGCAGTGCTTTAGAGTGGTTAAGGAGCATTATATTCACGACGCAATAGGAATTAGGAAATTTTGTTAGTTTTTCGTGTGTGTTAGTCCACGGATTTTTTAGGTGCAGGGGGTTTGGGTCAAATTTTGTTGGATTATTTTATAATAGTGTCCGTAACAACCTGGAAACAACTCCAGTAGCCCCGACGGTGCTTTAGTGGGGTTTAAGAGCATTTTATTGGTTATGCAATAGTAATTAGACGATTTTGCCAGTTGTTCGTGTGTGTTAGCCCATGGATTTTTTAGTTGCCGGGCGTTCGAGTTGAATTTTCTGAGATTATTTTATAGTCGCATCCGTAACAACCTAGGAAAAGACTCCAGTAGCCCCGGCGGTGCTTTATAGGGGTTTAGGAGCATTTTATTGGCGACGCAATAGAATTAGGAGATATTGCCAGTTTTTGTGTTTTAGCCCACAGATTTTTTAGATGTCGAGCGTCTGGGTCGAATTTTCTTGGATTATTCCATAGTAGCGTTCTTAAAGACCTAGGAAACGACTCAAGTAGCACCTGTGGTACTTTAGAGTGGTTTATGAGCATTTTATTCGCAATACAATAGAAATTAGAAAATTTTGCCAGTTTTTCGTGTGTGTTAGTTCATGGATTTTTTAGGTGCAGGGGGTCCAGGTCAAATTTTATTGGATTATTTTATAGTAGCATTCGTAACGACCTGGGGAACGACTCCAGTAGCCCCGGCGGCGCATTAGAGGGGTTTAGGAGCATTTTATTTGCGAAGCAACAAGATTTAGACAATTTTGCTAGTTTTTTGTGTGTGTTAGCCCACAGATTTTTTAGTTATCGGGGTTCGGGTCGAATTTTCTTGGATTCTTTCATAGTAGCATCTGTAACGACCTAAGAAATGACTCCAGTAGCCTTGGAGGCACTTTACAAGAGTATAGGAGCATTTTATTGGCGACCTAGGGAAGTCTTCAGTAGCCCCAACAGCGCTTCAAAGGGGTTTAGCAGCATTTTATTGGCGACACAATAGGAATTAGACAATTTTCCTAGTTTTTTGTGTCTTTTAGCCCACAAATTCTTTAGGTGCCGGATATTCGGGTCGAAATTTCTTGGATTATTTTATAGTAGCGTCCGTGACGACCTAGGAAACGACTCCAGTAGCCCCGGCGGCACTTTAGAAGGGTTTAGTAGCATTTTATTAGCGACGCAATAGGAATTAGGCAATTTTGCCATTTTTTCATGTGTGTTAGCCCATAGTAGCATCCGTAATAACCTAGGGAATGACTCCAGTAGCCCAGCGATGCTTTAGAGGGTTTAGAAGCATTTTATTGGCGAAACAATAGGAATTAGTCGATTTTGCCAGTTTTACATGTGTAGTAGCCATTGATTTTTTAGTGCCGAGGTATGGGTCAAATTTTCTTCGATTCTTCCATAGTAGCATCCGTAATGACCTAGGGAACGACTCCAGTAGCCCTGATGGTGCTTTAGAGGAGTTTAGGAGCATTTTATTGACGAAGCAATAGGAATTAGGAAATTTTGCCAGTTTTTCTTATGTGTTAGTCCACAGATTTCTTAGATGGCGGGGGTCCGGGTCTAATTTTCTTGAATTCTTCTATAGTATCTTCCGTAACGACCTAGGCAACGACTCTGGTAGCCCCGGAGGCGCTTTATAAGGGTTTAGGATCATTTTATTGGCGACACAATAGGAATTAGACGATTTTGCCAGTTTTTCGTATGTGTTAGCCCACTAATTTTTTAGATACCAGGGGTTCGGGTCGAATTTCTCTTAGATTCTTCCATAGTAGCATTCATAACGACCTGGGGAAAGACTCCTGTATTTCCGGCATCACTTTAGAGGGGTTTAGGAGCATTTTATTATCGACGAAATAGGAATTAGCCGATTATGCTAGTTTTTGTGTGTTTTAGCCCACAAATTCTTTAGGTGCCGGCGATTCGGGTAAACTTTTATTGGATTCTTCAATATTAGCATCTGTAATGACCTAGGGAATGACTCCAATAGCCCCGGCAGCGCTTTAGAAGGGTTTAGGAGCATTGTATTGGCGACGCAATAGGAATTAGACGATTTTACTAGTTTTTTGTGTGTGTTAGCCCATAGACTTTTTAGGTGTCGGGGGTCCGGCTCGAATTTTCTTGGATTATTCTATAATAGCATCCGTAACGACCTAGGAAACGACTCCAATATCCCTGGTGGTGCTTTAGAGGGGCTTAGGAGCATTTTATTGGTGACACAATAGGAATTAGGCGATTTTGCCAGTTTTTCGTTTGTGTTAGCCCACAAAATTTTTAGGTGGCGGGGGTCCGGGATGAATTTTCTTGGATTCTTCAATAGTCGCGTCCGTAACTACCTAGGGAATGACTCCAATTGCCCTCGCGTCACTTTAGAGTAGTTTAGGAGCATTTTATTAGCGACGCAGTAGCAATTAGGAAATTATGCCAGTTTTTCGTGTGTATTAGTCCACAAATTTTTTAGGTGGAAGGGGTTTGAGTTGAATTTTATTGGATTATTTTATAGTAGCGTTCGTATCGACCTGGAAACCACTTTAGTAGCCCCGGCGGCGCTTTAGAGTGGTTTAGGAGTATTTTATTGGTGATGCAATAGGAATTAGGCGATTTTGCCAGTTTTTTGTGTGTGTTAGCCCACGCGTTTTTTAGGTGTCGGGCATTCAGGTCGAATTTTCTTAGATTCTTCAATAGTAGCATCCGTAACGACCTAGGGAAAGACTCCAGTAGCCTCGGCGGTGCTTTAGAGGGGTTTAGGAGCATTTTATTAGCAACGCAATAGAAATGGGCGATTTTGCCAGTTTTTCATGTGTTAGCCCACAGATTTTTTAGGTGTCGGGCATCCGTTTCGAATTATTTTAAATTCTTACATAGTAGCATCCGTAAAGACCTAAGGAACGACTCCAGTAGCTCCGAAGGTGCATTAGAGGGGTTTAGAGAATTTTATTGGCAATGCAACAATAATTAGGCAATTTTGCTAGTTTTTCGTGTGTATTAGCCCATGGATTTTTTAGTACCAAGGTCCGGGTCGAATTTTCTTCGATTCTTCCATAGTAGCATCCATAATTATCTAAAGAACGACTCTAGTAGCCCTGACGGTTCTTTAGATGGGTTTAGGAGCATTTTATTGGCGAAACAATAGAATTAGGCAATTTTGCCAGTTTTTCGTCTCTGTTAGCCCACAGATTTTTTAGGTGCTGGGAGTCTGTGTTGAATTTTCTTGCAGTCTTCCATAGTATCGTCCGTAACGACCTAGGGAATGACTCCAGTAGCTCCGGAGGCACTTTAGAAGGGTTTAGGATCATTTTATTAGCAACACAATAGGAATTAGGCAATTTTGCCAATTTTTTGTGTGTGTTAGCCCATTGATTTTTTAGGTGCCGGGGGTCCGGGTCGAATTTTCTTGGATTCTTCCATAGTAGCATTCATAACGACTTGGGTAATGACTCTAGTATTTCCGGCGGTGCTTTAGAGGTGTTTAGGAGCATTTTATTGGCAACGAAATAGGAATTAGGCAATTTTGCCAGTTTTTTGTGAGTTTTTAGCCCGCAGATTTTTTAGGTATCGGGATTCGGGTTGAATTTTCTTTGATTCTTCCATATTAGCATCTGTAATGACCTAGGTAATGACTCCAGCAGCCCCGGTAGCACTTTAGAAGGGTTTAGGCGCATTGTATTGGCGATGCAATAGGAATTAGACGATTTTGCCAATTTTTCATATTTGTTAGCCCACAGATTTTTGAGGTGCCGGGGGTACGACTCAAATTTCTTGGATTATTCTATAATAGCGTCCGTAACGACCTAGGGAATGATTCCAGTATCCGTGTCGGTGCTTTAGAGGGGTTTAGGAGTATTTTATTGGCTACGCAATAGGAATTAGGCGATGTTGCCAGTTTTTTTTTGTGTTAGCCCACAAATGTTTTAGGTGCCGGGGTCTGGGTCAAATTTTCTTTGATTCTTCCATAGTAGCATCTGTAACGATCTAGAGAATGACTCCAGTAGCCCCACGACACTATAGATTAGTTTAAGAGCATTTTATTAGCGACGCAATAGAAATTAGGAAATTATGTCAGGTTTTCATGTGTGTTAGTCCACGGATTTTTTAGGTGCAGGGGGTTTGGGTAGAATTTTATTAGATTATTTTATAGTAGCATCTGTAAAGACCTGGGAACGACTCTAGTAGCTCCGGCGGCGCTTTAGAATGGTTTAAAAGCATTTTATTGGTGATGCAATAGGAGTTAGATGATTTTGCCAGTTTTTTATGTGTGTTAGCGCATGGATTTTTTAGGTGTCGGGCATCCGGGTCAAATGTTTTTGGATTCTTACATAGTAGCATCCGTAATGACATGAGGAATGACTTCAGTAGCACTGGAGGTACATTAGAGGGGTTTAGAGCATTTTATTGGCGATGCAACAAGAATTAGGCAATTTTGCTAGTTTTTCGTGTGTATTAGCCCATGGATTTTTTAGTATCGAGGTACAGGTCGAATTTTCTTCGATTCTTCCATAGTAGCGTCCTTAATGACCTAGATAATGACTCCAGTAGCCCTGACGGTACTTTAGAGTGGTTTAGGAGTATTTTAATCGCGAAATAATAAGAATTACGCAATTTTGCCAATTTTTCTTGTGTGTTAGCCCACGGATATTTTTGTTTGGGGTACGGGTCGAATTTTCTTGGATTCTTCTATAGTAGCATCTGTAACGACCTAGAAATAACTCCAGTAGCCCCGGTAGTGCTTTAGAGGGATTTATAAGCATTTTCTTAATGACACAATACAAATTAGGCAATTTTGCTACTTTTCCGTGTATGTTAGCACATAGATTTTTTAGGTGCCGGGGGTTTTTGTCGAATGTTCTTGGATTTTTCCATAGTAGCGTCTATAACGACCTAGAGAACAAATCCAGTAGCCCCGGTGATGCTTTAGAGGGGTTTAGGAGCATTTTATTGGAAATGCAATAGGAATAAGGCGATTTTCCTAGTTTTTTGTATGTGTTAGCCCACAGAGTTTTTAGGTGCCAGAGGTTTGGGTTGAATTTTCTTATATTCTACCATAGTAGCATCTGTAATGACCTGAGGAACAACTCAGTAGCCCCGACGGCACTATATAGGGGTTCTAGAGTATTGTATTGGTGACAAAATAGAAATTAGGCGATTTTGCCAGTTTTTCGTGTCTGTTAGCCCACAGATTTTTTAGGTGCCAAGAGTCTAGATCAAATTTTCATAGATTATTCTATAGTAGCATCCGTAACAACCTGAAGAACGACTCTAGTAGCCCCGGTAGTGCTTTAGATGGGTTTAAAATCATTTTATTGGTGATGCAATAGAAATTAGGCGATTTTCCAGTTTTTAATGTGTGTTAGCCCACAGATTTTTTTTGTTTGGGGTACGGGTCGAATATTCTTGGATTCTTCTATAGTAGCGTCTGTAACGACCTAGGAAACAACTCCAGTAGCCCCGGCGGTGCTTTAGAGGGGTTTATAAACATTTTATTAATGATGCAATACGAATTAGGCAATTTTGTCAGTTTTTCGTGTCTGTTAGCCCACAGATTTTTTAGGTGCTGGATTTTTGGGTCGAATTTTCTTGGATTTTTCAATAGTAGTGTATGTAACGACCTAAGGAATGACTTCAGTACACACGGCGGTGCTATAGAGGGTTTAGGAGCATTTTATTGGCGACGCAATAGGATTTAGGTAATTTTGTCAGTTTTTCATGTGTGTTAGCCTACGGATTTTTTAGGTGCCGGGGGTCCGGGTCAAATTTTCTTGAATTCTTCTATATTAGCGTCCGTAACGTCCTAGGGAACGACTCAAGTAGCCCCAGCGGCGCTTTGGAAGGGTTTAGGAGCATTTTATTGGCGACGCAATAGAAATTAAGCAATTTTGTCAGTTTTTCGTGTGTGTTAGCCCACAAATTTTTTAGGTGCCGGGGGTACGGGTCGAATTTTCTTGGATTCTTCAATTGTAGCATACGTAACCACTTGGGGAATGACTCCAGTAGCCCTGGCGATGCTTTAGAGGGATTTAGGAGAATTTTATTGCCAACGAAATAGGAATTAGGTGATTTTACCAGTTTTGCGTGTATGTTAGCCCATAGATTTTTTATGTTCCGGGGGTTCGGGTTGTATTTTTTTTGGTTTTTCCATAATAGCATCTGTAACGACCTAAGGAACGATTCCAGTAGCCCTGGAGGTGTTTTAGAGGGTTAAGAAGCAATTTAATGGCGACGCAATTGGCATTAGGCAATTTTGCCAGTTTTTCATGTGTTTTAGCCCATAGATATTTAAGGTGCCGAGGGTCCGGGTCAAATTTTCTTGGATTCTTTCATAGTAGCATCCGTAACGACCTAGGGAACGACTCTAGTAGCCCTGGCGGTGCTTTAGAAGGGTTTAGAAGCATTTTAGTGGCGACGCAATAGGAATTAGGAAATTTTGCCAGTTTTTCGTGTGTGTTAGCCCAAAGATTTTTTAGGTGCCGGGGGTCTGGTCGCATTTTCTTGGATTCTTCCATAGTAACATCCGTAACGACCTGGGGAACGACTCCAGTAGCCCCAGAGACGTTTTAGAGAGGATTAGAAGCATTTTATTGGCAATGAAATACGAATTAGACGATTTTGCCTGTTTTTCGTATGTGTTAGCCCACAAATTTTTTAGGTGCCGATGGTTCGGGTTGAATTTTCTTAGATTATTTAATAGTAGCATCCGTAACAACCTAATAAATGACTCCAGTAGTTCCGGCGGTGCTTAAGAGGGGTTTAGGAGCATTTTATTGGCGATGCAACTAGAATTAGGCAATTTTGTCAGTTTTTTGTGAGTGTTAGCCCACAGATTTTTTAGGTGCCAGGTGGTTCAGGTCGAATTTTCTTGGATTATTTTATAGTAGCATCCGTAATATCTGGAGAACGACTCTAGTAGCCCCAGCGGCACTTTAGAGGGGTTTAAAATCATTTTAGTGGCGATGCAATAGCAATTAGACAATTTTACCAGTTTTTAATGTTATTTATCCCATGGATTTTTTTTATTTGTGGTGCGGGTCGAATTTTCTTGGATTCTTCTAAAGTAGCGTATGTAACAACCTGGGAAATGACTCTAGTAGCCCCGACGGTGCTTTAAAGGGGTTTATAAGCATTTTATTAGTGATGCAATATGAATTAGGCAATTTTGCCAGTTTTTCGTATGTGTTAGCCCACGGATTTTTTAGGTGCTGGGGGTCCGGGTCGATTTTTCTTGAATTTTTCCATAGTATCATTTGTTACAACCTAAGGAATGATTCCAGTAGCCTCGACGGTGCTTTAGAAGGGTTTTGGAGCATTTTATTGGCGACGCAATAGATATTTGGCGATTTTGCCAGGTTTTCGTGTGTGTTAGCCCATAGATTTTTTAGGTGCCGGTGGGACGGATTGAATTTTCTTGGATTATTCTATAATAGCGTTTGTAACGACCTAAGGAATGGCTCCAGTATCCCCGGCGACGCTTTAGAGGGGTTTAGGAGCATTTTATTGGTGACGCAATAGAAATTAGGCGATTTTGTCAATTTTTTCATGTTTATTAGTGCATGGATTTTTTAGGTGCCGGGGGTTTGGGTTGAATTTTCTTGGATTATTTTATAGTAGCGTCAGTAATGACTTGGGGAACGACTCCAGCAGCCCCAGCGGCGCTTTAGAGAGGTTTAAGAGCATTTTATTGGCGACGCAATAGGAATTAGGAGATTTTGACGATTTTTTATATGTGTTAGCCCATGAATTTTATAGGTGTCGGGGGTTCGGGTTGAATTTTGTTAGATTCTTCCAAAGTATTGTACGTAACGACCTAGGGAACAATAGCCCCAGCGGCGCTTTAGAGTGGTTTAGAAGCATTTTATTGGCGACCTAATAGGAATGAAGCAATTTTGCCAGTTTTTCGTGCGTTTTAGCACACGGATTTTTAGGTGCCGGGGGTCTGGGTCAAATTTTCTTGAATTCTTCTATAGTAGCGTCCGTAACAACCAAGAGAACAACTCTAGTAGCCCTGACAGTGCTTCAGAAAGGTTTAGAAGCATTTTATTTGCGATGCAATAGGAATTAAGCGATTTTGCCAATTTTTCGTATGTGTTAGCCCACAAATGTTTTAGGTGCCGGGGGTCTGGGTCGAATATTATTGGATTCTTCCATAGTAGCATCCGTAATGACCAAGGGAACGACTCTAGTAGCCCCGGTGGTACTTTAAAAAGGTTTAGGAACATTTTATTTGCGACGTAATAGGAATTAGGCGATTTTGCCAGTGTTTCGTGTATGTTAAACCACAGATTTTTTAGTGTTGGGGGTACGGGTCGAATTTTCTTGGATTATTTAATAGTAGCGTATATAACGACCTAGGGAACGACTCCAGTATCCTCGGTGGCTCTTTAGAGGGTTTAGAAGCATTTTACTTATGACGCAATAGAAATTAGGCGATTTTGCCAGTTTTTCGTGTGTGTTAACCAATGGATTTTTTAGGTGCCGGGGGTTCGGGTCAAATTTTCTTGGATTCTACCATAGTAGAGTCCGTAACAACCAAGAGAACAACTCTAGTAGCCCTGGCGGTTCTTTAGAAAGGTTTAGGAGCATTTCATTTGCGACGTAATAAGAATTAGGTGATTTTGTCAGTTTTTCGTGTCTGTTAGCCCATAGATTTTTTAGCTGCCGGGGGTCCAAGTCAATATTTCTTGGATTATTTTATAGTAGCATTTGTAACGACCTGGAGAACGACTCCAGTAGCCCCGGCGGCGCTTTAGAAGGATTTAAAAGCATTTTATTGGCGACGCAATACGAATTAGGCGATTTTGCCATTTTTTCATGTGTGTTAGCCCACGAATTATTTAGGTGCTGGAGGTTCGAGTCGAATTTTCTTGGATTCTTCCATAGTAGCGTCCATAACGACCTAGGAAACAACTCCAGTAGCCCCGGTTGCGCACTAGAGTGGTTTAGAAGCATTTTATTGGCGATGGAATAGGAATTAAGAAATTTTGCTAGTTTTTCGTGTGTGTTAGTCCACGGATTTTTTAGATGCCGGGGTTTGGGTCGAATTTTCTTGGATTATTTTATAGTAGCATCCGTAACGACCTGAGGAATGACTCCAGTAGTCCCGGCGGCACTTTAGAGGGGTTTAAGAGCATTTTATTGGTGACGCAATAGGATTAGGTGATTTTGCCAGTTTTAGTTTGTGTTAGCCTACAGATTTGTTAGGTGCAGGGGGTCGGGTCGAATTTTCTTATATTCTTCCATAGTAGCGCCGTAATGACCTAGGGAAAGACTCCAGTAGCCCCAGCTATGCTTTAGAAGAGTTTAGAAGCATTTTATTGGCGATGAAATAGAATTAGGTAATTTTGCCAGTTTTTCATGTGTGTTAGCCACAGATTTTTTAGGTGCCAGTGGTACGGGTCGAATTTTCTAGAATTATTCCATAGTAGCGTCTGTAATGACCTAGGGAACGACTCCAGTATCCCTGGCGGTATTTTAAAGGGGTTTCGAAGCATTTTATTGGCGATGCAATAGGAAATAGGCGATTTTGCCAGTTTTTCATGTGTGTTAACCCACGAAATTTTTTGGTGTCGAGGGTTCGGGTTGAATTTTCTTGGATTTTTCCATAGTAGCGTCTATAACGACCTAGGGAACGACTACACTAGCCCCAGCTGTGCTTTAGAAGGGTTTAGGAGCATTTTATTGGTGACGCAATAGGAATTAGGCAATTTTGTCATTTTTTCATGTGTATTAGCCCACAGATTTTTTAGGTGCCGGGGTACGAGTCGAATTTTCTAGAATTATTCCATAGTAGCGTTCATAACGACCTAGGGAATGACTCCAGTAGCCCCAGCGGCACTTTAGATGGGTTTAGGAACATTTTATTAGCGACGCAATAGGAATTAGTCAATTTTGCCAGTTTTTCGTGTGTGTTAGCTCAAGGATTTTTCAGGTGTTGGGGGTCTGGGTTGAATTTTCTTGTATTCTTCCATAGTAGCGTCCGTAACGACCTGGGGAATGACTCTAGTAGCCCGGTGGTGCTTTAGAGGGGTTTAGGAGAATTTTATTGGCAACGAAATAGGAATTACGTAATTTTGCTAGTTTTTCGTGTATGTTAGCTCATTGATTTTTGAGGTGTCGGGGGTCCGATATGTATTTTCTTGGATTATTCATAGTAGCATCTGTAACAAGCTAGAGAATGACTCTAGCAACCCCGAAAGCATTTTAGAGGGTTTAGGAGCATTTTATTTGCGACGTAATAGGCTTAGGCAATTTTGCTAGTTTTTCATATATATTAGCCCACAGAGTTTTTAGGTGCTAGGGGTCCGGGTTGAATTTTCTTGGATTCTTCCATAGTAGCATCCGTAACAACCTTGGGAACGACTCCAGTAGGCGTTTTAGAGAGTTTAGGAGCATTTTATTGGCAACAAAATACGAATTAGGTGATTTTGCCAGTTTTTCGTTTCGTGTTAGCCCACAGATTTTTTAGGTGCCGGTGATCCGGGTCAAATTTTCTTGGCTTTTTCCATAGTAGCATCTGTAACGACCTAGGAAATGATTTCAGTAGCCCCAACAGTGCTTTAGAGGGGTTTAAGAGCATTTTATTGGCGACGCAATAGGAATTAGGCGATTTTGCCGGTTTTTCGTGTGTGTTAACCCATGGATTTTTTAGATGCCAGGGGTCCTGGTCGAATTTTCTTGGATTTTTTCCATAGTAGCGTCCGCAACGACCTAGGGAACGACTTCGGTATCCTACCGGCGCTTTAGAGTGGTTTAAGAGCATTTTATTGGCGACGCAATAGGAATTAGGCAATTTTGCCAGTTTTTCATGTGTGTTAGCCCACAGATTTTTTAGGTGCCGAGGGTTTCAGTCGAATTTTCTTTGATTCTTCAGTAGTAGCGTCCGTAACTACCTAGGAAAAGACTCGAGTAGCCTCGGCAATGCTTTAGAGGTGTTTATAAGCATTTTATTGGCGATGCAATAGGAATTAGGTGATTTTGCCAATTTTTCGTGTTTGTTAGACCACGGATGTTTTTAGCTGTCGAGCATTCGAGTTGAATTTTTTTGGATTCTTACATAGTAGCATCCGTAACAACCTAGGAAATGACTTCAGTAGCCTCGGAGAGGCATTAGAGGCCCATGAATTTTTAAGGTGCCGGGTGTCCATGTCTAATTTTCTTAGATTTTTCCATAGTATCGTACGAAATGACCTAGGAAACGACTCCAGTAGCCCCGGTGGTGCTTTAGAGCAATTTAGGAGCATTTTATTGGCGATGCAATAGAAATTAGGCAATTTTGCTATATTTCGTGTGTGTTAGCCCACAAATTTTTTAGGTGCCGAGGGTCCAGTTAAATATTCTTGGATTATTTCATAATAGCGTCTGTAACAACCTAGGAAATGAGTCCAGTAGCCCCGGCGGTACTTTAGAAGGGTTAAGGAGCATTTTATTAGCGACGCAAAAGAAATTAGGCAATTTTGCAAGTTTTTCGTCTTTGTTAGCCTACAGATTTTTTAGGTGCCAGGGGTCTGGGTCGAATTTTCTTTGATTATTCTATAGTAGCGTCCGTAACGACCAAGGGAATGACTCTAGTAGCCCCGGCAGCGCTTTAGAGGGTTTAGGAGAATTTAACGACCTAAGAAACGACTCCAGTAGACCCGACGGCGCTTTAGAAGGGTTTAGGAGCATTTTATTAGAGACGCAATAGGAATTAGGCGATTTTGCCAGTTTTTGATGTGTGTTAGCCCACAAATATTTTAGGTGCCGGGGGTCTGGATTGAAATTTCTTGGATTCTTCCATGGTATGGTACGTAACGACATAGGGAATGACTCTAGTAGCCCCGGCGGCTCTTTAGAGGTATTTAGGAGCATTTTATTGGCGACGCATTAGAAATTAGGCAATTTTGCTAGTTTTTCGTGTGTGTTAGCCCACGAATTTTTTAGGTGCCGGGGGTCGGGGTCAAATATTTTTGGATTCTTCAATAGTAGTATTCGTAACGACCTGGAGAACGACCGCAGTTGCTCCAGCGGTGCTTTAGAAGGGTTTAGATGCATTTTATTAGCAAGGAAATAGTAATTAGGCGATTTTGCCAGTTTTTAGTGTGTTAGCCCACATATTCTTTAGGTTTCGGGCGTCCGGATCGCATTTTATTGGATTCTTCCATAGTAGCATATGTAACGACCTAGCGAACGACTTCAGTAACTCCGGAGGCGCATTAGAGGGGTTTAGGAGCATTTTATTATCGAATCAATAGAAATTAAGCAATTTTGCCAGTTTTTCATATGTGTTAGCCCACGGATTTTTTAGGTGCCAGGGGTTTGGGTCGAATTTTCTTGGATTTTACCATAGTAGCGTCCGTAACGACCTAGGGAACGACTCCAATAGCCCCGGCGGTGCTTTAGAAGGGTTAAGGAGCATTTTATTAGCGATGTAATAGAAATTAGGTGATTTTTCCAGTTTTTTCGTGTGTGTTAGCCCATAAATGTTTTGGGTGTCGGGCGTCCAGTTCAAATTTTCTCGAATTCTTCCATAGTAGTGACCGTAACAATCTGAGGAAAAGCCTCTAGTAGCTCTGGTGGCGCTTTAGAGGGGTTTAAGATTATTTTATTGGCGACGCAAGATGAATTAGGCGATTTTGCCAGTTTTTCTTGTGTGTTAGTCCACAGATTTTTTAGGTGCCAGGGGTCTAGGTCGAAATTTCTTGTATTATTTTGTAGTAGCATCCGTAACGACCTGGGGAACAACTCTAGTAGATCGGCGGCGCTTTAGAGAGGTTTAAGAGCATTTTATTGGCGACGCAATAGGAATTAGGCAATTTTGTCAATATTTTGTGTGTTTTAGCCCACAGATATTTTAGGTGCCAGGGGTTCGGGTCAAATTTACTAGGATTTTTTCAAAGTGGCGTCCGTAACGACCTAGGGAAAGATTCCAGTAGCCCTAGAGGTGCTTTAAAGGGGTTTAGGAGCATTTTATTGTCGACGCAATAGGAATTAGGCGATTTTGCCAGTTTTTCTTGTGTGTTAGCCCATGAATTTTTTAGGTGTCGGGCATTCGTGTAGAATTCTTTTTTACTCTTACATAGTAGCGTCCGTAACGACCTATGGAACAATTCCAGTAGCCTTGGAGGTGCATTAGAGGGGTTTAGGAGCATTTTATAGGCGATGCACCAAGAATTATGCAATTTTGCAAGTTTTTCGTGTGTGTTAACCCACGAATTTTTTAAGGTGTCGGGGGTCCAAGTCTAATTTTCTTAGATAATTTTATAGTAGCATTTGTAACGTCTTGGGGAACGACTCTAGTAGCCCAGACGGCGCTTAAGAAAGGTTTAGAAGTATTTTATTGACGACGCAATAGGAATTAGGCAATTTTGCTAGTTTTTTTGTGTGTTAGCCGACGGATTTTTAAGATGTCGGGGGTCCAGGTCGAATTTTATTGGATTTTTCAATAGTAGCATTCGTAATGATCTAGGGAACGACTCTAGTAGCCCAGACGGCGCTTAAGAAAGGTTTAGGAGTATTTTATTGGCGACGCAATAGGAATTAGGCAATTTTGCTAGTTTTTTGTGTGTGTTAGCCCATGGATTTTTTAAATGCCGGGGGTATGGATCAAATTTTCTTGGATTCTACTATAGTAGCATCAGTAACGACCTAGAGAATGACTCCAGTAGCTCTGGCGGCACTTTAGAAGGGTTTAGGAGTATTTTATTGACGACGCAATAGGAATTAAGCGATTTTGCTAGTTTTTCATTTGTTTTAGCCCATATATTTTTTAGGTGCCGGGGGTCCGGGTCAAATTTTCATGGATTCTTCCATAGTAGCGTCCGTAATGACCTAGGAAACGACTCTAGTAGCCTCGGCGGTGCTTTTGAGGGTTTAAAAGCATTTTATTGGCGACACAATAGGAATTAGGCAATTTTGCTTATTTTTTGTGTGTGTTAGCCCACTGATTTTTTAGGTGTCGGAGATTCGGGTTGAATTTTCTTAGATTCTTCCATAATAGCATGCGTAACTACCTAGGGAACGACTATAGTAGCCCCGGCGGCGCTTTAGAAGGTGTTAGAAGCATTTTTTTGGCCAAACAATAGGAATTAGGCGATTTCGCCAATTTTACTTGTGTGTTAGCCCACGGATTTTTTAGGTGCCGGCGGTTCAGGTCGAAGTTTCTTGGATTCTTCCATAGTAGCATCCGTAACGACCTAGGGAACGACTCCAGTAGTCTCGGCGGCGCTTTTGAGGGGTTTACGAGTATTTTTTTGGCGATGCAATAGGAATTAGGCAATTTTGCCAGTTTTTTTGTGTGTTAGCCGACAGATTTTTTAGATGCTGAGGGTCCAGGTCGAATTTTATTGGATTCTTCAATAGTAGAATCCGTAATGACCTAGGGAATGACTCCAGTATCCAAGATGGTGTTTAAGAAAGGTTTAGAAGTATTTTATTGGCGACGCAATAGGAATTAGGCAATTTTGCTAGTTTTTCGTGTGTGTTAGCCCATGGATTTTTTTGTTGCCGGGGGTATGGATTGAATTTTCTTGGATTCTTCCATAGTAGCGTCAGTAACGACCTAGAGAATGACTCCAGTAGCTCTGGCGGCACTTTAGAAGGATTTAGGAGCATTTTATTGGCGACGCAATAGGAATTAAGCAATTTTGCTAGTTTTTCATTTGTTTTAGCCCACATACTTTTTAGGTGCCGGGGGTTCGGGTCGAATTTTCATGAATTCTTCCATAGAAGTGTCCGTAACGACCTAGAGAACGACTCTAGTAGCCCCGGCGGTGTTTTTGAGGGTTTAAAAGCATTTTATTGGGGACGCAATAGGAATTAGGCAATTTTGCTTATTTTTTGTGTGTGTTAGCCCACTGATTTTTTAGGTGCCGGAGATTCGGGTTGAATTTTCTTAGATTCTTCCATAGTAGCGTGCGTAACTACCTAGGGAACGACTATGGTAGACCCGGCGGCGCTTTAGAAGGTGTTAGAAGCATTTTATTGGCCAAACAATAGGAATTAGGCGATTTCGCCAATTTTACTTGTGTGTTAGCCCACGGATTTTTTAGGTGCCGGAGGTTCAGGTCGAAGTTTCTTCGATTCTTCCATCATAACATCCGTAACGACCTAGGGAACGACTCCAGTAGTCTCGGCGGCGCTTTTGAGGGGTTTAGGAGTATTTTTTGGCAATGCAATAGGAATTAGGCAATTTTGCCAGTTTTTTTGTGTGTTAGCCGACAGATTTTTTAGATGCTGAGGGTCCAGGTCGAATTTCATTGGATTTTTCAATAGTAGCATCCATAATGACCTAGGGAATGACTCCAGTAGCCCAGGGGTGCTTTAGAGGGGTTTAGGAGCATTTTATTGGCTATGTAATAGGTATTAGGTGATTTTGCATATTTTTCGTATGTGTTAGCACACAGATTTTTTAGGTGTTGGGCGTCCGGGTTGAAATTTTTTATATTCTTACATAGTGGCATCCGTAACTATCTAGCGAACGACTCCAGTAGCCCCATCAGTGCTTTAGAAGGGTTTATGAGGATTTTATTAGCGACGCAATATGAATTAAGCGATTTTGCTAATTTTTCGTGTGTGTTGGCCTACAGATGTTTTAGGTGCCGAGGGTCTGGGTCATATTTTATTGGATTCATTCCATAGTATCGTCCGCAATGACCTAAGGAATGCCTCCAGTAGCCCCGGCGGCACTTTAGAGGGGTTTAGGAGTAGTTTATTGGCGACGCAATAGGAATTAGATAATTTTGCCAGTTTTTTATGTGTATTAGCCTATTGATTTTTTATTTTTCGGGGGTTCGAGTCTAATTATTTTTTTTATTTTTTTTTTCGAAATAAATGCCAATCATTATCTTTTGCAAGGGTAAATATTCAGAGCAGTAAAAACTTAATGGTTCAGAACTAGATAGATTATCACGACACAATCTCATTCAGCGGAAGTAGAAAACTATAGCTTCAGATTGGAAATTCTACAACTTCAACTCGCTGCTTCTAGAAAAGCTCTTCCAGGTTGACGTGCAGCAAGTCGTCCATGGCAGCCAAGGAGCTTGGCATTGACACCGTCTGGGACAATACGATTCTCTGATTTGTATTTCAGATAATCAGTACGGCTGAACTTAGTGAACCCCCACTTTCTGCTGACAATGATCTTTTGGCGGCCAGGAAACTTAAACTTAGCACGGCGAAGAGCCTCTTGAGCATGGCTAGCATTACCATCTTTGCAGCGAACAGAGAGAAGAACTTGACCAATAGCAACACGGGCACAGACTCCCTGTGGCTTACCGAAAGCACCCCTCATACCAGTTTGGAGCCTATCAGCCCCAGCACACGACAACATCTTGTTAATTCGCAAAACATGGAAGGGATGGACCCTAACCCTGAGGTGGAAAGCATCCTTTCCAGCAGACTTGGTCATGTACTTGTTGCAAGCAATACGAGCAGCTTCAAGTGCCTCACTTGAAACATTCTCCTTCTCCCAACTGACCAAGTGCACACAGAAAGGAAATTCATCAACTCCCTTTTTCTTCATACCCACATCATAGATCCTGATCTTTGGATCTGGAACACCACGGCAAAACCGTGATTTTGGATAAGGTTTGTTCTTAATCTGCCGGTAACACCTTGCAGGTCTTCTCCCCATGGCTAATTCTCTGCAATTGCTGTGTGGCCGGAGAAACTCGAGTCTAATTTTCTTGGATTCTTCAATAGTAGCGTTTGTAACGACCTAGAGAACGACTTCAGTAGCCCCGGCGGAACTTCAGAGGTGTTTAGGAGCATTTTATTGGCATTGAAATAAAAATTAGGTGATTTTTCCACTTTTTCATGTGTGTTAGCCCACAGATTTTTTAGGTCCCGAGGTTTTGGGTCAAAATTTCTTGGATTTTACCATAGTAGCATCCATAACGATCTAGGGAATGAATCCAGTAGCCCTGACGGCACTTTAGAGGGGTTTAGAAACATTTTATTGGCGACACAATAAGAATTAGGCAATTTTGCCAGTTTTTTGTGTGTGTTAGCCCACGGATTTTTTAGGTACCGGGGTTTGGGTCGACTTTTCTTGGATTATTCCATAGTAGCGTCTGTAAAGACCTAGAGAATGACTCCAGTAGCCCCGGCAGCGCTTTAGAGGGGTTTGGGAGCAGTTTATTGGCGACGCAATAGGAATTAATCAATTTTGTCAGTTTTTCGTGTGTGTTAGCCCACAGATATTTTAGGTGCTGGGGTTTGGGTAGAATTTTCTCGGATTCTTCCATAGTAGCGTCCGTAACAACCTAGGGAATGACTCCAGTAGCCCCGACGATGCTTTAGAGGGGTTTAAGAGCATTTTATTGGCGACGCAAGAGGAATTAAGTAATTTTGCTAGTTTTTTTTCTGTGTTAGCCCATAGATTTTTTAGGTACTGGGGGTTTGAGTCAAATTTTCTTGTATTATTCCATAGTAGCATCCGTAACGACCATGGAAAAGACTCCAGTAGCTCCGGCAGTTCTTTAAAAGGGTTGAAGAGCATTTTACTGGCGACGCAATAAAAATTAGGCGATTTTTCCAGTTTTTCGTGGATGTAAGCCCATAAATATTTTAGGTGTCGGGCGTCCGGGTCAAAAAAATTGGATTCTTACATAGTAGCGTCCGTAACGACCTAGGGAATGACTCCAGTAGCCCAGTAGGTGCATTAGAGGGGTTTAAGAGCATTTTATTTGCGATTCAATAAGAATTAGGCAATTTTGCTAGTTTTTAGTGTGTGTTAGCCCACAGATTTTTTAGGTGCCAGGGTCCAGGTCGAATTTTCTTAGATTATTCCATAGTAGCGTCCGTAATGACTTAGGAAATGACTGCAATAGCCCCGGTGGTGGTTTAAAAGGGTTAGGGAGCATTTTATTGGCGACGCAATAGAAATTAGGTGATTTTGCGAGTATTTCGTATTTGTTAGCACACAAGTTTTTTAGGTGCCGGGGGTTCGGGTTGAATTTTCTTTGATTATTCAATAGTAGCATCCGTAACGACCTAGGGAATGACTCCAATAGCCACGGCGGCGCTTTACAGAGGTTTAGGAGAAGTTTATTGTCGACGCAATAGGAATTGGGCAATTTTGCCAGTGTTTTGTGTGTGTTAGCCCACGAATTTTTAAGTGCTGGGGGTTTGGGTCGAAATTTCTTGGATTCTTCCATATTAGCGTCCGTAACAACCTAGAGAACGACTCTAGTAGCCCCGGCGATGCTTTAGAGGGGTTTAAGAACATTTTATTGGCGACGCAATAGGAATTAGACGATTTTGCCATTTTTTCTTGTGTGTTAGCCCACAAATTTTTTAGGTGCTGGGGGTTTGGGTCGAATTTTCTTGGATTATTTGATAGTAGCGTCCGTAACGACCATAGAAAAGACTCCAGTAGCCCCGGCGGTGCTTTAGAGGGGTTTAGGAGCAATTTATTGGCGATGCAATAGGAATTAGGCGATTTTGCTAGTTTTTCGTGTGTGTTAGCGCACGGATTTTTTAGGTGTCGGGCGTCCGGTTTGAAATGTTTTGGATTCTTACATAGTAGCGTCCGTAATGACCTAGAGATCGACTCCAGTAGCTCCGGAGGCACATTAGAGGAGTTTATGAGCATTTTATTAGCGATGGAACCAGAATTAGGCAATTTTGCCAGTTTTTCGTATGTGTTAGCCCACAGATTTTTTAGGTGTCAGGGGTCCAGGTTGAATTTTCTTGGATTATTTTATCGTAGCATCCGTAACAACCTGGGGAATGACTCCATTAGCCCCGACGATGCTTTAGAAGGGTTTAGGAGCATTTTATTGGCGATGCAATAGGAATTAGTCAATTTTGCCAATTTTTGTGTGTATTAGCCCACAGATTTTTTAGGTGTCGGAGGTCTGGGTTGAATTTTCTTGGATTCTTCCATAGTAGTGTCCGTAACGACCTAGGGATTGACTCCAATAGCCCCAGCGGTGCTTTAGAGGGATTTAGAGCATTTTATTGGCTATGCAATAGTAATTAGGCAATTTTGCCAGTTTTTCGTATGTGTTAGCCCACGAATTTTTAGGTGCCGGGGGTTCGGGTCAAATTTTCTTGGATTCTACCATAGTAGCATCCGTACTGACCTGGCGAACGACTCCAGCAGCCCCGGCGACGCTTTACAAGGGTTCTGCAGTATCGTATTGGTGACAAAATAGAAATTACGCGATTTTGTGGCGATGCAATAGGAATTAGGCAATTTTGCCAGTTTTTCGTGTGTATTAGCCCACAAAATTTTTAGGTGCCGGGGGTCCGGGTTGAATTTTCTTAGATTCTTCCATAGTAGTATCCGTAACGACCATAGGAAAGACTCTAGTAGCCCCGGCGATGCTTTAGAGGGGTTTAGGAGCATTTTATTGGCAATACAATAGTAATTAGGCGATTTTGCCAGTTTTTCTTGTGTGTTAGCCCATTATTTTTTATGTGTCGGGCGTCCGGTTCGAAATATTTTGGATTCTTACATGGTAGCGTCCGTAACGACCTAGAGAATGACTCCAGTAGCTCCGGAGGCACATTAGAGGGTTTAGGAGCATTTTATTGGCGACGAAATAGGAATTAGGCGATTTTGCCAGTTTTTCTTGTGTGTTAGCCCTTTATTTTTTATGTGTCGGGCGTCCGATTCGAAATGTTTTGGATTCTTACATGGTAGCGTCCGTAACAACCTAGGGAATGACTCCAGTAGCCCCGACGATGCTTTAGAAGGGTTTAGGAGCATTTTATTGGCGATGCAATAGGAATTAGGCAATTTTGCCAGTTTTTCATGTGTATTAGCCCACATATTTTTTAGGTGCCGGGGGTCCGGGTTGAATTTTCTTGGATTCTTCCACAGTAGTGTCCGTAATGACCTAGGGAATGACTCCAGTAGCCCCAGCGGTGCTTTACAGGGGTTTAGAAGCATTTTATTGGCAATATAATAATAATTAGGCGATTTTGCCTGTTTTTCGTGTGTGTTAGCTCACATATTTTTTAGGTGCCGGGGGTTTGGGTCAAATTTTCTTAGATTCTACCATAGTAGCATCCGTACCGACATGGGGAATGACTCCAGTAGCCCCGGCGGCACTTACAGGGGTTCTGCAGTATCGTATTGGTGACAAAATAGAAATTAGGCGATTTTGCAAGTTTTTCGTGTGTTAACCCACGAATCTTTTAGGTGCCCGGGGTCCAGATCTAATTTACTTGGATTCTTCTATAGTATCGTACGTAACGACCTAGGAAACAACTCTAGTTGCCCCGACGGCGCTTTAGAAGCATTTTAATGGCGACGCAATAGGAATTAGGTAATTTTGCAAGTTTTTCGTGTGTGTTAGCCCACAAATTTTTTAGATAATGAGGGTCTGTATCGAATTTTCTTGGATTATTCCATAGTAGCATCCGTAACGACCTAGGAAACCCTTCTAAAGCGCCTCCGGGGCTACTAGAGTCGTTCCCTAGGTCGTTACGGATGCTACTATGGAAGAATCCAAGAAAATTCGACCCGGACCCCCGGCACCTAAAAAATCTGTAGGCTAACACACACGAAAAACTGGCAAAATCGCCTAATTTCTATTGCGTCGCCAATAAAATGCTCCTAAACCCCTCTAAAGCGTCGTCGGGGCTACTGGAGTCGTTCCCTAGGTCGTTACGGACGCTACTATGGAAGAATCCAAGAAAATTCGAACTGGACCCCCGACACCTAGTAAATCCATGGGCTAACATACACGAAAAACTGGCAAAATTGCCTAATTCCTATTGTGTCGCCAATAAAATGCTCCTAAACCCCTCTAAAGCGCCGCCGGAGCTACTGAAGTTGTTCTCTAGGTTGTTACGGACGCTACTATGGTAGAATTCAAGAAAATTCGACCCGGACCCCCGGCACCTAAAAAATCCGTTGGTTAACACACACAAAAAACTGACAAAATCGCCTAATTCCTATAGCGTCGCCAAAACAATGCTCAAGAATTATAAATAGTAATTGTAAATTGATAGGCTGATGGTTGACAAGGATAATAATGCTATATAAAGACGCGTTTCTAATTTTTATTTATTACATGGGTTAGCCTGAAAGAAAGAATAAAGTATTGTGGAAGTGTGAACGTTGGCTGTTGAAGTAAAAGGAAAAAGAGAGAACAACTTCATCATTGCAGAGCGATGGCGTTGACGTCGGAGAAATGCAGAGTTTGTGTAACTGGGGCAGGTGGATACTTGGCTTCATCGCTAGTGAAGCTTCTCCTTTCTAAGGACTACATTGTTCATGGCACCGTCAGAGACCCTTGTAAGTTTTCTTTATTTTGGGGGCTATACCCAAAAACTCTCTTTTTCTTCTCTTCTTAGTTTTCATACTAATTTTAGGAATGGAAATGAAGATTCCTTAGAAATTGTTTCACTCATTGGATCAATCAATCAATCCTCAATTCCAAATTAGTTGAATCTGGGCTATATTTGATTAGTTTTATCTATTTCAATTTACTTGACACCATTTCATACTAGAAGTTTTTAGAAACTATTAGAAGGCAGAATATAGTAACCCAAAACACCTGTTGAACCTCTTTTTGCAATAAAAATATCTTTTTTTTTTATTTTCTGATGAAATTTTGAATACACCAAATAGGATAATCTTGTTCTAGGTTACTGACATGATATAATGATGAAATTGATTTTTCTTAGTTCGTGTTTAAAGTTTCTGAAGAGGCCTCTTCTAAATTAATTTGCAGCTAATGACAAGTATGCTCATTTGAAGGACCTTGACAAAGCTGCTGAGAACCTTAAACTCTTCAAGGCAGACTTGTTAGATCCCAACTCGCTTGCTGGAGCTATCAAAGGATGCAATGGAGTATTTCATGTTGCTAGTCCAGTTCCTTCGGGTTCTGTACCAAATCCCGAGGTATGAATCTGCTGCGACCTATAATTATTTCCTGTGACCATATTGAGAAAGTTAGGTTCTCTAAACATCTAAAACAAAGTAACTAATAAACCAACAGGCGAATGAATTCAAGGTTCTGATGTTTTGTGTAGTGGTCAATGAAGTGGGTGCAAAATTTGGACAGGGTTCAAATCTCAGAAGATACGAAAAATCTTTTGGTGATCTTTTCCATATGCTTAAACCTTGGTGCAGAGTTACCTGGTATGGTTGCTAGTGAGAGTTAGCAGGTACCTGGTGGAATAGTCAAGGTTCTCACAAGTTGGCCCGAACACCATGGTTCTTTGTAAATAATAATAGACCAATATATAATTTCTATACATGTCCATGGATTGAGATATTATCAGCTTATTCACTTTGTTGGTATTAATCACATCCTGTGGTTTCAGTTTGTAAATCTCCACACATCAGTGGAATCTTTATGAGCAGACTAGAATAGTGATCTTTAGCACATGTTATTAGTTGTTGAAATCCCTTAAAGGTGTCTTTCTAACAAAATGAAGGACAAGATAGTGAATTTATATTGGGATTTTGTGTGATGTACTGTTCAAAGAGATCTTTTCACGGTGATTAATACTTACAATAAGAGATACTTCTATGGAGCTCCCCTATTTGGGAGCCTAAGACATTGGGAAATCTGGTGCATTCAGGAGACATTGTATTGTGATCAAACGCTCTGCATTTCTATGTTGCTTTCGAAATAACTATTCCCATGTTCAATGCCTTGATTGCAGGTAGAACTTGTTGAGCCTGCAGTAAACGGCACACTTAATGTTCTGAAGGCATGCTCTGAAGAAAACATCAAGAGAGTTGTGTTTGTGTCTTCTGTTGCTGCTGCTCTCTTGGACCCCAACTGGCCGAAGGGCCAAGTGAAGGACGAGACTTGTTGGTCGGACAGTGAATACTGCAAAGCAACTAATGTAGCTTCTTTTACTGATGCGAGTTTGTGAATTTGACTTCTGTGTAAATTTAAGATTATTAGTCATGTTTCCTACATATGATACTTAGTGTTGGTAAAGTAATATATGATCTGTATCTTGAATAGTTAATTTACTTGAGTAGTGTTCTGTTTGATTGGCTTAGTTTTCAAAGATAAATTTCGATTTGGTTCGTGAATGCTTATTTTGCTAGAGCAGCTTCCTATCTGATTACATTTTGTGGTTCCAAATGCATGCAGAACTGGTACTGTTTTTCTAAAACGATGGCTGAGGAAGAAGCTTGGTCATATGCAAAGCAAAGTGGACTTGATTTGTTAACTGTGCTCCCAACACTTATTATAGGGCCAATGTTGCAGAAGACAACAAATGCCAGTAGTTTGGTTCTCATTAAGCTGCTGAAGGGTACCAAGAAACCATAGTTATACTTCACTGTTTTTTTCTGCATCATTTCTTCTACTTCTATATTCCTGCTTGCGTGAGTTGCTCATTGGGGAATAATCAGAATTCACTTTTCCCACAAGCTTCTTAATGGTTTTTCCTTGCAAGCATGAACATACATTTAACGTTTTGTGTTTTGTTAAATTCTTTAACTATGCTTGAAAGTGTTAGGAATATATATGTGTAACTACAACAAGTCTTGTCAGCTGTCATATATGACTTTTGGTTATCCAAATTGCCTGGTGGCTGACTATAAGCAAGAGATCATTGAAAGCAAAAACAGTGATGTGAGGCATATTAGCTTAGCTGCAACTGGAAATTTGTAGAATATTATTTGTCCATGTAAGTGGACTAACCTGAAATCCTGAATGGGTTGCATCTTTGTGGCATGTATACTTAGTGTGATATTTATGAGACACCGAATTTAGGTTTATTGTAGTTTTTCATGCTTAATATTTTTGGTTAGTAACTTGGACCTTTTGTCCATACCATTTGGCTTAATTTACTGTTTCAAATTCAGTTCACTAGTTAATGAGTTCTTCCTTATGCATACATTCACTTTATACCCCCAGATGACAACTGCCTGAAGACCCTCTATTTTTAAATTACTTTGCACAATTTTTGATATGACAGAGATACAGTGCCAATGTAAGTTATGTGCTCTATAGGTTATTTGATAAAAGTTTAGTAGGCCAGTTTATGATAGTTCTGGTTAGAAGCAGTTCTCAGATGCTCTTTTTGTCATCCTTCTTCTCTAGTGTTTCAAGCATTGGTTTTTCTGTGGCTTCTCGAGTGTATTGCCTCGTTAGATAAAGACCTCATAGTTACTGTGCACCGACAGCTACTAAGCTTTGTGTTTAGTGGTAGTAAATGTTAATTTCTGTTTAGAACGAGTTGAGCTATTAATCATGGGTATTATAAATAACTGGTTCAGATCTATGAATATATGACGATTTGCTGAAACAAACAAAGTTTCACCTAAAGGGCTATATGACACTCCATACCCATTTTTCTATTTCAGTGCGAAAATAAACAAAGTTTCACCTTAAAGGGATATACCCCACTCCACCCCATCCATACTCATTTTTCTATTTCAGTGCGAATAGATGCTTGCTCTTTCTCCATTCTCCTTAAGATTTATTACCTAAAAGGAGCAGAAACACCAAAATATTATATGATATATCTGCTTATTTTTGTATCATTTGAGTTGCTTTGCATCTTTTTATGCTAAAGGCTTCATGTGTTGTTTCTATGTTTTCATGTATATGGATCCATGGTTATGGTTCTTTCCTTTTTTCTCTTGAAGTGACTGATGTCCCTTTCTTCTCTTTGTGTTGTTGATGCAGACGGATATGAAGAGCTGGAAAACAAGAGACGTTTTATGGTAGATGTACGTGATGTAGCTGAAGCTTTGCTACTAGTGTATGAGAGACCTGAAGCTGAAGGTAGATACTTGTGCACGGCTCATACAATGAAAACAGAAGATTTAGTTGCCATGCTGAAGAAACACTATCCCAACTACAATTATCCTAAACGGTGAATTTCTCTCCTTTCCATTTATGCTTCTTTAATGGGAATCTAGTGTCCTATTTCCTGTGTCTGGTTTAAGAGTTCACCGGAAAAAAAATAAAGCAGCTTAAGGAAATTGGGACTTCTCTTATTGGTAATCTGGTTAAGAAAGCTGTGTAGTGAACTTGGTCTATTTGATTAAGTGTATTGATAAATATCCTTGTAACAACCTTGCTCACTAGTGATATTGTTAAATTAGGTCTTTGGCCTAACTCACACCCCAAAAGCTAACTCAAAGGGAGGAGGATTGCCCAAGCGTTATAAGGAGTCCACTTATCTTATTAACCACCAATGTGGGATTTTTGTCATTCTTCAACATATATTGTCCTTTTTGGGCCTAGGACCGCAAAGCTTTAAAATGCGTTACCCAGAATGATGCTGGAACGACCCTTAGACCCCAGTGACGTATTTTGCCGCTCAGGCCTAGACTCAAAATGGACAATATCACTAGTGGGTGGGCTCTTACGCTTCTGCATAGGAGTTCCTCATATATCTAATTCTGTTGTCCTAAATGTACTTTTTATTTTACAGTTTTACCGATGTGACGGAGGATGTACGTTTTAGTTCAGAGAAGCTGCAGAAGTTGGGTTGGCAATATAGGCCATTGGAGGAAACTCTAGTTGATGCAGTTGAAAGTTACAAACAAGGGGGCTTTCTGGATTGAAGTAAAGGACCTTTTTGCTTCTTGTAATACTTTGTGCTAAATAATTGCTCTGCATGTCTTTCAAATTCATACACTTGTATCTATAATAATACATAATCTGGATCCCTTTTGAGTTGTATTTAGTTGTTTTATTTCCTCTTAATTTGTTCAAGTTCAACCTTGTATTTCTATTCCTAGAGCTTATGAGAATGGAGCTTTAGTAGCGCCTTAGCGGGCGTTTTTAGTGAAGCTGCTTCGTGAATCTGTCTATCGTTACTTAAAGTGTTGAGCTTTTGGACATTTCGATATGAACAGAACATTTGGGCAAGCTAATTGTCAAGAAAATGAAAATCAAGACAAATTCAAGAACCTTCCCTAGAGAATAGGTACGATAATAACACACATTTCTGTTTGTAATAATAAAGAACAAGTAAATTTTTAAGTTGTAGTAAACATTACTCCAATATTAAATAACTTTTCATCCAAGTGACGTTATAAATTGAAATTTAAAGATTCAAATTGTAAATTGCTACAGTTGGCATACTATATAAGAAGGGGGGCAGGTAGGGAAGTGTTGGAATGAAAATCACAAAAATTGGGGCTAATAAAGTGAAAAAGAATGACAAATTGGAGGAACACAGAGTAGGACCATCAGATTCTGAAATGATAAAAAGCTACCTCGTCAATAAATTTCTCGAATTTTGAGCATGAAATTAAACTTTGCTGTAATATAGGCATTCAACATAGCTCAAATTTTATTCTTCTATTAAAATTCATTTAATTATATAAACTTTTATTTAGAATCAAGAAAATTACATTTTTTGAATCATAATTTATAAACTTAAAATTTTAAACCTGACTTTATAATTAAAAAGACGTATACATAAATAAACATTTAAATTTGATTTCAAGTAACAACTAAACACTATGCATATTTAGATAACTCAATTTATTTTGACCATTTCAATTGTAAAATTACCAAATAATAATCTTAAAACACTTTTAAAATTTTAAAGTCAATGCTTACTTATCAGCTGAATGGGATTAGTGAATTGGGATAAAAAAAAGAAGATTTCATTGAAGAAGGTGGTCAGGTGGCCAAAGCTGACCTGCCACTGCCAATGCTAAAAAAGAGAGTATAAAGCCGTTAACGAGAGAGATGTTTTTTCTTTTGACAGTAATTAAAAGCGATGATGATTGAGTCACTTGCTTCTCCTTCTATACCTCTTCTACCATGCTCTGTTTTTCTCTCTCTCCATCATTTCTTACCAATTCCAATTCCAATTCTTCAAAATCAATTCAAAAATCCCTTCTTTTTTTACTCTTAGGATCCACCATGAATGCTTATTAGTCTCTGTTTTTTTTTCCATTACTTTTTCTCTCTCTCTTTTTATTCACCTCTCGTGCTCTTCTTGTATCATCATGACCCAGTTTCTTCACTTTTTTACCCCACCCACCCCCTCTTCTGCTTCTTCTTACTCTGCTCTATTGTACAGCTGATCCACACCCCGACCCCCTCTCCAAAACCCCACCTTGACCCCCTTCTGCTTTTTGACCTACTCCCCTTTCCACCCTCAGTTCTAGGGTTTCCTTTTTTACTTCTTGATCCTTTGTGTTCCGCTCTTCCTCTTCCTGCTCCTGCTCCTCTCTAGCTCTCTTCTCAAACACCCTTTTCTTGTTTTGTATATACCTATAGATTTTCACCATCTTTTTGGCCATTTTTAGGGGGGGGGGGGGGTTTGTTTATACGAGGTGGGGTTTCCACTGGATCAACTTTAGCATAACGTGAAATAGCTTCTGTTTTCTGGTCTACCTAGTTCTCCTGTATCTTCTTAATCAAATTGGGTTGTCGGTTTATGGCGTATCAACAGCAGCCACCAGCTCAGGGTTCAGGTTCCTCTGCTGCAGGTAGTGGGGTTCCATTCTTTAATTCTCCTTTTGGGGACACCACCTTCACTAAGGTCTTTGTTGGAGGTCTTGCTTGGGAAACTCAGAGTGACACCCTCAGACGATACTTTGAGCAGTTTGGTGAAATCCTCGAGGCTGTTGTTATCACTGATAAAAATACTGGCCGATCCAAAGGCTATGGCTTTGTGAGTGTCCTATTGTTTTCAACCTTCTGCTTATAGTACTTGTTTACTGAATTTGAAAAGAATACACCTTTTTTTTTTTTACTATCTTTTGTTTTCTTTTCGTTTTATGGATCAAAAAATAGTTCTTTTTTGAAACTCCATCTTTGTCAATATAATAATCTGCCATTTCTTTTACAGCCAGGTGATATAACATCCCTTATTTGCACTATCTATTATCTGTACTTTGGCTGAAACCATTTAAATTGTCTTCCTTTTACTTCGTTACTAAGCTTCATCTAAGAATTTGGATAACTGAATGACATAATTTCCGCATGGTATTTCTATGGAGGGTTTAGGTGACTTTCCGGGATCCTGAGTCTACGAGGAGGGCGTGTGCTGATCCTGCTCCAATTATTGATGGGAGGCGGGCAAATTGTAATTTGGCTTCGTTAGGGCGACCTCGGCCTTCTGTGCAATTTGGTACTGTAGCTTATTTTGGTTGAATGCTCTACTCTATTTCTATAAATAGTTCTGGACCATGGTTTTGCTTTTGCATATCTTGGGGGTCTGATGAGCTCTATATTATATGAAGTGTTACTGGATGACTTGTTCTCCCTTCACTTTCAATTGTATTTAGATTTTAGCTCGTAGATTGTTTTTCTATTTGTGCACATTTGCATGCACTCCCAGCTAATACAAGATAATGTATGATCCATCTTAAGCTATCATATGGTGGAGATATTATTGAGATGGTGGAATGGAAAATTGAGGGAGAAAGGTAAGTGCATGTAAGTTGTTACAAGTAAAAATAATTTGAGAAGATAAGCCTTGGGATTGAAACACAGTGGTGGAATAACCGCAGTAGGAGGAGTAATAAGATGCTAAGATCTAGAATGTTTTGTGATAATCTCTCATTCAACTGAAGTAGACAATGCATTAGACATGTCTGCTTTTTGGGGATTTTGTATAATTTAATCTTAAGGAGATTGTAGGACCTGGTTTAAAATGAGAAATAAAGCAATGTGAATACGTCTGCTTGATCAGACGACCGAACATCATGAAGTGCATGTGATCAATAACTGTGCTTCAGAACACTCTCTAGTCTTTTCTCCTGAACTTCTAAGAATTCATCTTTGCCTCTGCAACAATTTCCTTGTTTTCTGAAACGAAATGTCTGATATTTTGTAACATAATAGGTGAAGTATGTTTTGACAACTTTTTGGCTTGGCCCTATACTATCTACCTACTTGGTGGATGTTGGAGATTTTATCTTCGACTTATCCAAAATTGACTGTGTGGAAAAGAAAACATTGCTAGCATGCTAAATCAAGTACTTATGTGACCTTTTGCATAATCAATGTGGAGAGCTGTTTCCTTGGGTTCTCTCTAACTCATTGATAATCTTTGAAATTAGAAGGTGCAAAGTTCCTTTACATGTCTTTTATATGAAAAGTTGTAAAGCTGCCTGAGAATTGTTGTAAAAACATCTATAAGTATCACCTCCTTTTCGAAGGATCCTGCGAATGACGATTCGTGGCTGGTTATGTGTTTGACAGAGATCTCAGGTGACAACCTGTTCAGCTTAAAATAATTACACCTAACCATTTGATACCTTTTAGGCGCACATCCTACCCTGAAAAAAGGGAAAGAACCAAAAAGAAAAAGGATGCTCTTCTTTGAAATGCATTAGCTTACTTTCACTTTATTTGGTACAGGACGTCTGAGGTCATCAACTCCATTTCCAGCAGGTTTACCAGCTGCTCGGGGTGCTTATGCTGGAAGCTTTGGCTACCAGCAACCGGTTTCTTATGGCTACCAACAAGGCTTGATGTATTCTCCCTATGGGTAAGCTGTGTGTCACAGACATGCTTACTCTCCACAATCTACATATAAATTTGGAAGAAAATCGACTATTTATAGACTGTGCACGCACTGATTCATTTATGGTTTATAGTAGAATTATAGAGGAAACATCTAGATATTTGGGATAAGGTGAAAGGAAGGTTCAGTTAATTAACTTAGGAGCGTACTGTCTCCTAATTTTTGCTATCGATTCTTGAAATGTCATTGTATTCAGGATTATAAGTTTGTGGGAAAAAGGCCCAAGCTTGAGTCCGTTCATTATTGAATTTCATGAGTTTTTTATTTGCATGCAGAACAGGTAGTTTCCCTCTTTTTACTGAGAAACAGCAAAAATTTCATCCTATTCATTGAGAGAGAACCATGTTAATTTGCTGATTTTAATTTAAAAATAGTTAATTTCATTGATAGACCTTAGGACTTCACGTAAATCAGTCATTTTTTGTATATTTTATCACGTGGAGTATTTGTGTGTATTACATTTAGAAGCACAACTTTTAGAAGATACAGTTACCTCTGTATTACTAATGCAGGTATGCAACATATGGTGCGGATTACGTTTACCCTCAGGTTAGTAGCACTGCATAAATGGAGACATTACAATATATCCCTTTCTTTTTGCTGCAGTAAAAAGGTTCAAGTGCCCTTTTGTCTTGACTATGAGGACTCATTTTTGATGCATACTGTAATTTTATCCGATAGGGTGTTTACAATCCTTATGGAGGTCAACAGTACCTTCCTATATATGGTGTACCTGGAACTGTTAACGCAACAATGTATCCTTACGGCCAGCTAAGTCAGGCTGTTCCTGGAAGTCACAGTTATACGACATTGCAGGGTTATGCAGTGCCAGGACATCAGATTCTTCAATTTGGTGGACCCGGTGTCAATGCAATGACAGCTTCATCCATTCCAACTATTCAAGCACCATACCAAACAGGCAGATCTCTTTTATTTGCGTCTTATATATGCATGCATGGTAGCGTTGCATATCATATTATCATTGACATTAATTTGCATTCCAAATGTATCAAGACATTTGACATCTAAAAAAACAGCCTCTCTACCCCACAAAGGTAGGGGTAAGGCCTGCATATACTGGCCCTCCCCAGACCCCACTTGTGGGATCACACTGGGTATGTTGTTGTTGTCTGACATCTAGAAAACATGATGTAACCTCATTTATTTCTGTAGCCTCAATTCCAAGTCTCGCATAAGATTGCAAGTATAAAGTTGGCAGTATCGTAAAGTAACTGTTTTTTGATTTTTAGGTGTTGGAGCGCCTGTTACACCACAGCCACAGTTTATACTACCTACTCATTCTCCTCAATTTATGCAAGGTAGCGGTTCTGACCAAAATGCAGGGTGAGATTTTATCAAGGTAAGTGATAATTCAGACCCGACTGATGAAAAGCCGCAACATATTTGCTTCTGCAAGTTGTAACCACAATTTTCCTGTTGATGTTTGTGTTCAAAAAAGGTACTAGATTGCAGCAGGACTAACAGCAGCAGTATTGCTACTTGAGAGGCGGGCTTTTAATCTAGCCTTGCAAATTATTCACTTTGCATTCTAGAGGTACTAGATTTGGCTTTATTTAACCTCTATTGTTTCCTTTGAGTTTGTCCATGCTCCCCTACCCCCTTCTGCATCCTTATCATTTATTCGGGGGGTTTTGTGTGCCGGGATGGGTGGGGTTAAGTTCAATTGCATTTATGAGGTAATATGAGGACTAAAACAGAAAGCAGGTATCTCCTCTATGCAAATGACCAGTGTGTTAAAATCATTATATGGCTTCACTTATTCAAAAAGAAAAAAAGACAGCATCATTATAGGTGGGTTCTTTGCCTGATTAAGAATGGTGGGTTCGGGCTAACATGTTACCTGTTGTGTGTACAAGAACTCCCAAAGATGATTTTCAATTTTCATTAAATGCTTGATGATAGTGTTTCTCGGAAAATGTTTTTTGCAACCTACTGTGTCTGGCAGGTATAATTACACATCAGATGGAGTTGACAGATATTTGGTAGTTCTTTCTTCTTGTTGTCTTCATCTTGCTACACATATTATTGGATTTTTGAAGTGGTTAATAGTATTGAATGTAGTATCTTCTTACTATGTTGATTTTAACAGTCTTTTGTGGCGTTCAAAGTAACAGTCTCTTTCATGATAGTTCAATTACTTTTTTGGTTTGGTGCCAGCTTATATTTGCATGAAGTATTTGAATATGTTTAAAGGTCCTTTCTGTGGTAAGTAGTCCCGTTTCAGTGCCATTTGCATGTCATCAATATGAATTGAAGCTGCTGAGGAGGATTAATGAAACTCTAAAATAATCTACTAATTTGATATGCAGCCATTTTGATAAAAGGAAAAAGAACCTAAAAGTAAGTTGTGTATAAAGATTATGGAAGATATATGGACTGCAGCATATTAAAAAGCTATAAAGCCTTTTCTACTATCTGTAGTCTTAACGTCATTTGCCTTGATGCAGGTTATAAAAAGTCATACCCACCATGAGAGCTCAATGTCTGAGTCGCTCCTGATGATTGAGTGAGGAAACATGGAAGTCGCGGATTGCACTTCCTTTAACATCATGTATCTAGGCCCTTGCATTCTGCTGGTGTCGGGATAACTGGCAGAGAGTCAGTGTCGTCATGCATTGGAGGGATGCTGGAATAGGTTTCTGGCTCCCTCCCCGTAGCAATAAACTTTGTAAAAAATTCATCTCAGAATCAACCTATGATTCTTTTATAGTCAAAAACTCCCAGAATATGCTTTTGGGTGTGTAGATAGTCACTGTCTTGCGTGCTGGTGCATCATGCACTGTGTTTAAAAGTATTCTCAAGTCTTGTGCATAAAACAAACAAGCTTTAGTCTTAAATTTCAGATTCATTCTGTAATTTGGATGTTTTATTAATGATTCTTGAAGCAAGAAGCTTCAGGTCCATAAGTTGTTATCACCAATCTTGGTGACATGACCATAATTTGGAACATTTTGGGTGGAAAGCAGTCTTGCATTCTTGATTTGTCTTCATCCTGTTTGGTACAAGAAGAAGAAGAAACTCAGAGCAGACTTTGCTACTGAATACAAGAATGCAATAATCCTCTCAAGTTTATATTTCCCTTTTCCCACTTTTGTTGAATATTATATGGATTAACATCAGAGGGAAAAGCCATGCCAATGTCTCTAATTTTAGTCCATGTAACAAAATTGATTTGTTTCACAACTGTTTGACCTTTTTTTGAAAATGTGTTTGCTGCTTTTTCCTCCTCCTCAAATCTAGTGTTATTGTTTCATGATTTAAGTGATAATCAAATGTGATATTTTAATAGAGAAATAAAGGATAGTTTAGTGATTAAGCTTATAAGTATTAATTTTCTTTCTCCAAGGACTGCAAAGCAAATAGATTCAGATTTAGAAGATAATTATTCTGAAGAAATGTTTAAAGGTACCAATTTCGCATGAATGTTTACATGGTTAAATAATTAGGGGTCGTTAGAAAGTAAGTTATTTATATAAAATTAGTAGGACGCGAAGTTTGCTTATTTGTATATATTAATAGGACTAGTACTTATTGAACACCTAAATTATTCAAAATGTGTATCTACTAAACACAAAATGCTGATTTGACAAAATACGTGTTTGCACTTCCCTTAAGTGCGTGAAGAAGTTCGAATAGTTTTTTTTTTTTTAATTTTAAAAAATACACTTTTCTTCTTTCATTGACACTTTTCGAAAGAGGAAAAGCACCCCCACTCACACCAGTGTCTTCTTCATCTTAATTTAAGTTTCAAAGGTTTCTCCATTTTAGTTCTGTTTTTATAAAAAAAAAAAAAAAAAGGTCAAAAATGTCTTGAAATTATTTGAAATGAACAAAAATATCTCCCATTTATAATTTGATCCAAAAATATCTTTATCATCAATACTTTGGTTTGAAGTGCCCTTATTATTATTTAATGGGTCAAAAATACCCCTATTGTTAAAAAATTGGTCAAAATGTCCTTTTCCGAATATATATATATATTTTAAAAAACAAATCTTGTTCCTTATAAAATATTACTTTTAAGGAACTCTATTCTTGTTTTTTTTTTTTAAAACCACTTTAAGTAATAAAAATGTAGAAAATTATTTTATTCTTCGTAATCTCATTTTATCAATTAAAATATAATAATTTCATGCACTAAGTTTTAACGGATAATATATGTCACATATATAAGATTATAATAAATTCATTAATAATTTTTATTCAAATAACGATTAAAAAATTATAATAAAAATAAGAAATATTTTAAATGCCCCTTTTCAAATAAATATATTATTTATTTTCTTTTTGAACACATTGTTTTTCCTAATAATATTTTTTTTATTAGCAAGTATTTATTCTACTTCAATTAGAAAAAGTTAAAAAATTAAAATATTTCTTATTTTATTATAATTATTTTTATCGTTTTTTGAATAAAAAATAATGATGAATTTATTATGATCATATATATATGACATATATTATCCGTTAAAACTTAGAGTATATGAAATTATTCTATTTTAATTGATAAAATGAGATTACAACAACAACAACAACAATAACCCAGTGAAATCCCACAACGTGAGGTCTGGGGAGGGTAAAGTGTACGCAGAACTTACTCCTACTAAGGTAGGACAACTGTTTCCGAGAAACCCTTGGCTCAAAAGAAGCATAAAAAGAGGTCAGATAAAATTGATAAAAATGAGATTACGAAGAATAAAATAATTTCCTACATTTTTATTACTTAAAGTGTTTAAAAAGAAAGAAAACAAGAATAAAGTTCCTTAAAAGTAATATTTTTATAAGGAATAAGATATTTTTTTTAAAAAATATATATTTATTCGGAAAAGGGCATTTTGACCCATTTTGTAATAATATGAGCATTTTTGATCCATTAAATAACAAGAAAGACATTTCTAGACCAAAGTATTAACGGTAATGACATTTTTGGACCAAACTATAAACGGAGAACATTTTTGTTCATTTCAAATAGTTTGAAAACATTTTTGACCCCTTTCCCTTAAAAAACTTATTTCTTTCAAATCTGAATCAACTAATTGAATATGTATGAAGAAAGAATAAAAAAGATAAAAAAAAGTTGGTCTATCTCCGTCTATCATCATTTTCGATTACTTTTGAACAAATATTACTACTCAAATTAAATGTAAACCCACTAAATTTATTAAAAATGATATCCGAAAATTTGATAGTATTAATTTGTGAGCTATCAATTTCTTTTTGACACCGATCTACAAATGAGTAAACTGCCGGTAAATTTCCTTTCTTTTTCACTCTTGTATCAATTTTTCTCTGTGACATATGTATGAAAAATATATATATATATTTTAAAAAATTGAATCTTCAAGTTTTTGAAAAGAAATTGAATTTTGTGATTGGGAGAAAGAATGTGTTTTGGGAAGAGGATGAAGAAGAAAGGGGGGGGGGGGGGGTTGCGTAGAGGTTGGGCAGAGTAGAATAACGTTGACATTCTTATTTTTTTTCAATAAAAAAATTAGCTAGTGATTTTTGCATGTCACCGCGCGAGTATATCACACAGTCTTCATATATTTTGCTTATTATTAAAAAATGGTTAATAAAAATAATTTTTAAATAATTAAAAATATTTAATAGATATTAGTATTAGTTGAAGTGTGTAAATGAATTATTGAGCACCGAGAGTTAAACCTAATTCTAATCAGCTAGCAATTAAATGTTAAATGTGTTTAATTTATATCATAAAATACACAAGCAAATCTGTTGCTCAAAATAAAATTTAAAGTGGAGGTTAGTGTATAAAGCCTTATAATTGAGTTGATAGACCGGTTGTGCATTTAATCTCCCAAATGCCTTGAGAGTATTGATCGACACTTGTCTAAATTCTGAACCTTGAACATGCCGGAAACCGGCGAAATCAAGTCACCGGCAGCTAAACCCGACCCTGAAACTACTTCTCCGCCACAACCACAACCACAACCACAACCACAACCACAAACACCATCGCAGCCACCGCCGCAGCAACCTCAAACGGAAGTTTTAACACTAAAGCGTCCCCAGCAACTGGAATCGTCCCCAAATCCAACCACCCCTTCCGCCACCGATCCCAAAGACGCCACTCCCACCACTATCTCCTCCCGCCTTACTGAACCTGAATTCGTCTATATTCCCAGCTATTCCCGTAAGTCCCATCTACTTTTTAGCTATTCTTTTTAAATTTGGTTCTCATTTTTCTGTATTTTAGGGCGGAATGGATATACATGATTCATATAGTCACTTCATTGATTATTTGATGTTTGGGTGTTCTTCTTTTAGGTTGTTTTTCATGGAATAGCATTCATGAAAGTGAGGTTCGCTTTCTTCCTGAATTCTTCGACGGAAGGTCACCTTCTAAGAACCCTAAGACATACAAATACTATAGGAATACTATTATTCGTAGATTCAGAGATAACCCCACTAAAAAGATAACCTTTACTGAGGCTCGCAAGACTATTGTTGGAGATGTGGGCTCAATTCGTAGGGTTTTCGATTTCTTGGAGACATGGGGTTTGATTAATTACACTGCTAACTCTTCCAAGTCTCTGATCAAGTGGGAAGAAAAAGAGTCAAAGTCAACATCTGCCTCAGCTACGCAAAATGCCGACGCTAATGGAACTTCCACTGATTTTACTGTCCCCAAGAAAAGACTCTGCAATGTCTGCAAAACAGTTTGCAGGATTGCCTGTTTCGCTTCTGATAAGGTAATTGCAACTTTGCAGTGTTTGGTTTATCTTGTTTATGCCTAAGTTAGAAGGATTAATTGGAATCTAACAACCTTTTGAATCAAGTTTGAATCTTTTAACTTCTCCTCAGTTGCTCATGCTTACTTTAGCTCTCACTTCTCAGCCTATAGCTTCCTACTTTTCATAGAACGTGTTTTCAATTAAGAAAGTTCTCTTCTTTTATTTTTTTGCTTGCTCCTAAATGGCAGTTTACTTGAAGTGTTGGTAGGTCTTGTTGCTATTGTCGAAGATGATTTTACTTCAATTTTGTTTGTTTAAATGCAGTATGATTTGACTCTTTGTGCAAGATGCTATGTTAGTGGTGATAATAGAGTCGGTGTGAAAAATTCAGAGTTTCGGCGAGTTGAGATTAGTGAAGAGGTCAAGACAGATTGGACCGACAAAGAGACTTTGCACCTTTTAGAAGCTCTTCTGCATTATGGCGATGATTGGAAGAAGGTTGCTGAGCATGTTGGTGGCAGAAGCACGAAGGAATGTGTGGCTAGATTTGTAAAGCTTCCTTTCGGTGAGCAGTTTATGGGCCCTCTTGAATCTGCAGAAGTGGATAGTGAACCCAGGTCTGAAACTATGTTTCTTCAGTCCAAGAGAATGCGCCTCACACCCCTTGCTGATGCAAGCAACCCAATTATAGCCCAGGTACTCGGTCACATTTCTTATTACATGGAAGTTTTAGGACGTTAGGTATACATATTCTATTTAGTACCGCAGATCATGAATATCAAGCAGAAACTGGACATCAGTTAAGTGCTTGTGCATTAAATATTGCCTTAGATACTTTGCAAGTTCAAGGCAGTTGCTGAAGCAATTCCAATTTCTACACGATCAAGGAAACTTCACTTCTCATCTGACTCTGAATTTTTTTACGTAGATCTAGGGCTGTTCTGCTGAAGTGATTCCAATTTCTACATGATCAAGGAAACTTTGCTTCTCATTACTTCGATATGTTTATGTAGATCTAGGGGCATTCTTCTTCCTTATTGACCAAGTCTTTTGGGCTGCTGATTTCTTGAAGTGGACAAGTTGATTAATTAGGTCTTGAGTATTAGTCAAGTCAGACCTCAACTGATTCCTCTTATTTTTGAATCTTGCTGCAGGCTGCTTTCCTCTCAGCTCTTGCAGGAAAAGAGGTTGCAGAATTAGCAGCACATGCCGCTGTTACAGCTTTGTCTGAGATTGGTGAGGGAATAACCACAGTGAGTCCAGGATCTCTAATCTGTGGTGCGGAGAGGCAAGGTATCGGTCACCACTTACTATTTGTTTTGGTTTCGACAGAAAAATCTTTATTACTGCAAACTATTAGACATTTGGGGTGTCAGCTTCTTAAGAAAGAAGTTTGTTTAAAGTGAAATCTGATACAACTCTTGTCTCTTGGTTTGTGCAGTAGTATTAGTGTATTTGCAATGTTAACTAATGTGTCTTCTTGGTGCATTGGTGGGCTGCATTCTATATGGGAGTGTCTGACAACTTTTGGAATGTAAAATGCCAAGGGGGGCCATGTTTACTGACATCCTTGTTTCACGTACAAGGATGTATTCTGAAATTTTTGTCTAGCCTCTCTGTTCCAACAGGATTGGCAGACATTAATGACCTTGATACTCAATAAATTTAGAGTGATTAAGCTACATGAGAACTTCATCAATAACAAGACCAAGATAAGAGGCTTCTGGTATTCCAATTTTGAGTGTTCTAATCTCGTTTTTAATATGACACCATGGCACCCTTGATAACCCCCCCCCCCCCCCCTCCTTTTTTATTTGGATACCACCGCAAACAGTACCTACCAAAATTCCCCTCCACCTCTAGAAGGAGGACCGGTTTACGGATTTTTTCCTTGGTACTTGAATCTCCAATGGCCTTTTAGCAGACTTTCTCTAATTGCAAAGCCAATAATCTCCCTCATAGCAGAATTGTTGGTAAATGAAGCAGATCTTCGGGGAACTATGATAAAATAAAATAGTGAGAAGGAAGATGAGATATTCATTTTCCAACTTAACAACAGTGAATTCCTTCTTTAAATGACATGGTCTTAACTATGCAGAATCAGATGGCTCTTCCAATGGGTATTGCAAGGATAAACTCGAAAGATCTCTTGTTGAAGTAATGCCTCAATTTGAGGAGGCGGCAGTGGACCTGGAGAGAGCCGTCTCTGATGTGGCAATTGAGGTATACTCCTACATGAAATTGAGTGCTAAATATTCCAAAATTCTTTTGATGAGGTCATCAGTGCTAATCAATTTTTTGATCTTTGTACATGTTTGCTTTCTGGTGCTCTACAGACGAAGGAGATTGAGGACAAAATTGCTCATTTTGAGGAACATGATTTACAGATGGAAAAGGAGTGGCAACAGCTGATGCAGCTTAAGAACCTGATCTTCATTGATCAACTTACTTTACTACTAAATAAAGCTGGTGCTCCAAAAGCTGGAGAAACCATTGGGGAGGAGGTGATAGATGTTAAGGCAGAATGACAAATCCCCTTGGCATAATCTGGTCTCTTAGTTGCACATCAATCTAGTGGGACTTAGTTATTTGTCATATATTAGGCAGTAGCAAATTCAGTAGAATGAATTTATTTGGCTGCTAAGCCCTGTCCATCCCCACTCTCCTCCCCCCTCTATATTTCCTGATTACATGTTGTATTCCCCTCTGACAGAACTTGTAATTTTTATTTTTATTGTGTTTAGTGGAAACCGTTCATGCAATACCTTTATAGAGGATATTGTTTTTGCACTTGTTAGTTTCATGTCCAGTTCCTTTTTAGCATGCTTTCTTTAGCCTTTTGCCTTGGCTTCTTCACTCTCCTTATTTTCTTTTTCGTTGCTTTGTTATGTTTTTACTTGAGTCGAGTCGAGAGTCTTATCGAAAACAACATCTCAAGTAGGAGTAAGGCTTGTCATTATGATCAGTCTCTGGAGAGGTATGTTGTTGTAGCTTCATATCCAGTTCTGCTGGTTTTAGCTCTTACTATCATTATAGATTGGTCGGATGCATCATAAAGCTCGACATTTTTTATTTCTGAAAACAGAAAGAATATATTTTTTAAAAAATAATAGGTTGGTTGCTTGTTTTGAAATGTTAAAAAAACAATAATTGGGAGATTTCTGAACTAAAAAGGAGGTCTGAGTTGCTGCTTTCAAAAGGATAACTTCTTAGAGTAGAACTGATAAGTACCTCCGTAAAAAGGGTTATGCTGTTGCAGTAAAAAGAGAGTTGATGTGCTTTTGAAAACTCTTAAATTCCCTCTGCATCTATGTTGTAGCCTCCAAGAATGCACTACTTTTGAAGGAACGACCAACATGATTGACATTTTTGATGAGTCCGAGCGACATAGAGCAAAATAGTGGAAGCGCTAGCCTAAGGTTTAAAAAAGAACAAGTTTGCTCCCAAAAGAAAAAAAAAAAGAGAAGAAAATGTGTGAGAGAGAGACTAAACGAATATTGGAAGCCTTGAATTTGATCAATCACAAAGTGAATCTCATAGGTGTTCTCTAACACTTTCAAGTTAGTTTTTTTTTGAAGTGTTATACGAACAAGAAATCAGCTCTTTTGTAGCGACAACGTCGCAAAAAATGCAGTGAAAGTCGACGCTAACTCGCCTTAGTGACGACCTACCTTAACACCGTGGCAAGTACTGAAGGTGGACTCTTAGGGGTCGTTTGGTGCAGTGGATAAGGCAAAATAGTTTTGGGATAAATTTTTAGTAACCCTCAATTATTTGTTTGATTACAAAGTGTGGATAACTCATCCCAGGATTAATAATTATGACTTGGATAAGTTATCCTTCCCTTTGAGTGATATAGTAATCCCGAGAAAATTTATCACTGGATAAAATAGGTAAATGACAGAAATATCCCCTTAAACCATTTTTATACATTACTTTTCACATTCATAAAAGGTGTTTTTGTAAACAAATAATTTATTCTTAAAATTTATATAATGCATATTATTTTGAATGCAACAAATCAAACACTAAATAAAAAATAATCCATCATAATTTATCCCATCATAACTTATTCCGACATAACTAATCTCATCATAACTTGTATTCAAACCAAATGACAATTATAGTGGCCACAAGAAGTATTGTATTATCAGTTGCAATTGTCATCGGCACTGAAGAAAGGACTAGCGACTATTTTCGCCACAAAATGTACAGTACTTTCAGCAGCAACTGTAATCGCTACTAAACCTTGAGGCAAATACTGATTTTATTAGTGACAATCTTTTGCCGCCGGAAAAGCCTGTTTTTTCAACAACTACAATTACTTACCTATTCATATATCAATATCGTCCATTGTAATTCAACAAACACCAAAAATAAGTCTCAAACTGGATATTATAAACAACATATGATTCTAACATATACAAGTTGTATATTTGTATGTTTCAAATCTAAATGGGGAGATCAATACGCCTCTTTCAAGCTTACCTTGGCTAGCTCATGTGACATGTTTGATTGATGAGCTCACAAAATATATATCTCCATGCATGTTTGAACATTAATCATGTATACCAACATTCACCTAATAATTCTTACTTATAAAAAATCTTCCCATGCATCCCGACGTGATTAAAGCTCTTGCAAATCCCAGGGTATATATCTCACTGCTTCCATCATTAGGATATTCACTCCTTTTCTCTTTTTGGTTCCGACTATGCGTTACAGAGTTTTTTCAATCATTGAATGTGTCGGGTAACATTACGTACGTCTTCATGCTTGGTTGTTGTAGGCAGGCATTACTAATGAACTTAATGCTAGATGAAATTGAAATCTAGCTTCGTGTTATATGTTCATTGTTATTTACTTTCAGTGGCTTCTATTTTTGTATAATTGCTTGCCAATGAAACATCCTTCTTTTTTACTAGTGATACTGAAAAACGAAAAGGGCTGGGGTGCTTGATTATATTTGCCAAAGCACTAAATCCATGGGGGAAGTCGCTCCATTTTAATTGTTGGTGCCTAGCTTTAATATACTAGTTAACTATACATGCTTTGCAATTTGCAATATGTATATATCATTTTAATTGATAGTATATATATATATATATATTTAAAGTTGTTGTGTGTGTGTGTTATACTATTAAGTACAAAATTAACATACATTTTGGGTTAAATCTATTTCCTTAGTTGTTTTGCAAAGAGAACTAACATATTAGAAATTATATCAAAGTTCTTTAATTTGTATGCATTCTAAAATTTTCAATATTAGATAATTTATAGTAGAACAATTATAGCCTTACCTTTATTATTATTTTTTACTTACCTTTACTATTTGCTTACTAAGGATTTTAGGGTCCCAAGATTTTTTACAGTGGAACAATTATAGTCTTAGTTTTACTAGTATTTTGTTTTTTACTTACCTTTATTATTTACTTACAGATTTTAGGATTGACACAAAATTTTATAGTAAAAATATTATAGTCTTACCTTTACTATTTACTTACTAAAGATTTTAGGGTGCCAAAATTTCATATTTGAATAATTATAGCCTTACTTTGTTTTACACCCTATATATTGTGATAAATACTTTGTTTTACATAATGATCACCCCTATTGCGACGGCAAAAGGGTCCATCAATATTTAGAGATGAAATATGATTTTAAAGAACTATCGTGATCAAAATCTACATTTAAATTTGTTACTTAGTCTTGAATTTTTTTTCTTGTATATTTTAGAAAATTCATAATCCTTATTGGTTTAGAGAACATGTGTCCTAATAGATATGAGAAAAGAATATATTGTCCTTCTAGGATTGAGAGAAGCTTTTCCATATAGGTTTGGGACTACTTGAGATCTTTATATAGGGGATGTAGTTGAGGATTCTAGAGCATATATTCTATACTTCTTCTTTCTTTTATACTTAGAAACTCCTTGATTTTTCTTGGAGGATTAGGCCTAGTCAAACCATGTTAAATCCTTATCTTATTTTTTTTCTTTATTTTCCTTATTTGTGATTGCGTGATAGTAAATCCACAATATTGAAAGTTTTTTCCTGGACTATTATTAAAAAGGGAATATAAATAATCACTTGATAAAACCTTAGGTATAAAAAATAGACATATTTTTTAAGGTTTAAGAGTTCTTGTTTTATCGAGTTTTTTCATATATTTTAGGAGTTTTCATTTTCACATACACTTCTTTCCATATATTTTTAAAATTAATATTATAAATATAATAAGTAATAATAAAGAAAATTAGTAAATTATAATTTTTCTTTAACTGATGGAGAAAAAGTTGAATGAATATATCTAAGGACAAAAATGGAAAGAAAATTTGAAAATTTTGATTAGTTCAAAAGAGGCCAAAGAACTTTGTTCATTACAAATAGACCATAAGATTAATTAATCAACAACCTTTAAATGTGTGAATTTAGTTTTTGATAAGAAAAATAAAAGAAAAAACCAATAGGATTGAAATAAAATAACAATATGTTTGATGACTTTATGATATGCCACGTCATTCAAATCAGAGTGAATTGAATGAAAAGGGGAAAAATTAATGAAAAGAACCAAAAAGAGTGAATTTTTGACCGAAAAACTATGCCACATCATTATATAGATTACACAAATTTTGTTTTGAATCTATTTCCTTAGTTGTTTTGCAAAGAAAATTAATATATTTAGAAATTACGTCAAAGTTCTTTGTATTCCTTCCTAACTTTTCAATTTTTAAGATTTTATAGTAGAATAATTGTAGCCTTACCTTTACTATTTACTTATTACAGATTTTAGGATCCCAAAATTTTATAGTAGAATAATTATAACCTTACTTTCACTTTCGTTGATTTTTAGTGAGTATGAAAAAGACTTGCCAAACTAACAAATACATATATTCTTATTGCTTAACTATAATTAAGAAATCACATTTTCACCTAATAAATAAATAATTTTCCAAAAATACCAACCTTTTTTCTTATTATAAATACACATTTCATCTGTTCATTCTATACCAGTAAAACAAATTTTCTCTTCTATTCTTTTATCAATCCTTATTTGCTATCTTCGAGTTCTTCGCTATTTTCAGTAAGAGAAATAATCTCTTTTCTTATGTTTTCCTTGTGTTGTCTTATGTTCTTTTTTATATAAATCTTTTCATGTTTTTCTATAAGGAAAACAAGATGATTTTTGAATGTTAAGATTGTTCCTATCTCATGCTATTTTCTTTAAAATTACTCTTATCTTTTTGTAATTTTTTAGTTATGGAGTTTAAACTAACATTATCAGTGGGATTGAAAGATTTTTTTCTCCTTTGTAAATTTAATTTGATTCAAGATTTAAAATTTGCTTAAGCTTGTATTTTTTTTTTACTAAGAATCTGAAAAATGCCAACTTGTCAGGTAACGCATAAAAATGTCCACATCAGCATCTCAGGATTCTAGTTCTATGAATACAGAGAGGGCCGTTGGCACTGAATGGATACTTTCCAATCCAATGATTGATAACCCTATTTATGACTTCCTTGAGGAGCAAGTTCCTCACAACATTCCAATATTCGACACTGAGGATCACACCTATACCGACCTTATCGATTCATCTTGTCTACTCGAATCAGTTAAGTGGTCAGGGGCCATTCTAAGGGAAGATGAGGTTTCAACGTTTATTATGGAACTAGAAACACAGAACGACATGGCAGAAAGTCCAACCGAGCAGGACCTAGATGCTGTTAGTGCTACTGCTCCACTGTCGGAGGCCATCCAAAGGGAGGATGAGGTTTTAAAGTCTATTATGGAAGGAGCACAAAGCGGCAATCCAACTAAACACGACCTAGATACTGCAAGTACTACTCCCTCGCTGCCAGAGGCTTCTACCAATGCCAATGCCGGGTTGTCACAGAATGACAAGAGAAGAAGTCCAACCAAACACGACAAAGATGCTGCTAGTGCTACTCCGCCCCCACCTGTTGTAGCCACTCAGCCCAAACAAGATGTGCCTTATGTGGCTGCGCAACATGTTATCGTTGTGGAAACAGGAGAGGTAACCTTTTGTTTTATGAAAGTATTTACATTGAATGATTTTACTAATATCTATAATCTTCTTATTTTATTTTTCAGGACGTAGCTGAAAAAATAATTTCCTTTGCTAAGGGTGGGCCAAGGGTCATTTCCATACGGTCTGCAACTGGTAAAGTAACCAAAGTCAGACTTAAAAGAAGATCAACATCCAGTGTGATTGAAACACATGAGGTTTTTTTTTCCTTGCATTGTTTTCCAGTTCTTCGAAATGTGCTTTTGTTTTACTCTTCCGATTGAGTGCTTATCCTACAAAAATGCATCGAGTTGATTACCTCTATTATTTGCCTCTTGTAGGGACTGTATAATATAGTGTCTCTATATGGTTCCTTCATGTCGACTGAAGTTGAAGGTCAGCGTCGCTTGACAGGTGGATTACACATATCCTTAGCTGCAGATGGAAGAGCATCTTTTGGAGGTCTTGTGAAGGGTGCACTAACTGCTGCATCACAAGTCGAGGTTTGCGTGCTTTTTTTTTCAAAGATCCTTTTATACATTTCCAACTTGTGTATGCTATTTTTTTTAGAATGTCTCATAAAGCTCTACAACTCAATCTGTATTATTCTACATTGTAGTGTTGTTGTCCTTATTCTTATGTCTTGTTCTTCTATTTTAGGTTACTGTTATGAGTATGACTGCAAAGGGCAAAGAAGACTCTTAGTCGATTATCATATCAATACTGGAGAAACCATTGGGGAGGAGGTGATGATAGATGTTAAGGCAGAATGACAAATCTCCTTGGCAAAATCTGGACTCTTAGTTGCTCACTAATCTAGTTATATTAGGTAGTAGTAAATTCAGAGGAATCATATAGATTTTGTATTCAGGAATCATATTTCCCGTCTTACATTTTTGTATTCCTTTCTGACAGAGCTTGTTAGTTTACCTTTTGTTTTGGTGTTTTTTTAATAGTGGAAACTGATAATGCAATATCTTTGTGAAGGATATTGTTTTTCGCATTTGCTAGCTTCATATCCAGTTCTTCTGCTTAATAGATTGGTCGGATCCATATATTACTAGTAAATTAATTTACAGTATTTGCAGAAAAAGAAAGGAATATTTTTTATTTCTGAGAACAGAAAAGAATTCAAAAAACAGGTTATTTTTGCTTGTTTTAAAATATTAGAAAATCAATACTTGGAGATTTCTGAACAAAAAAGAAGGTTTGAGTTGCTGCTTTCAAAAGGATGATTTCTTAGAACAGAACTAATAAACGGTATTTATTTCTTTTACAAAATGTATATAGGCTTTATTCTTAGTAATGTATATATGAATAATTAGCTAGAAGATTTGTAGGAATCCCTTATAATGAGCTACCAAATTTGTAGGAACTCTCTTTATTTTGCTTATGTATGGTTCTATAAAGCATGCTCACATGTCTTAGAATATATAATTTTATTTGGCTGGTTCTTTAGATAACAGTTTCTTTGACCTGTTCTTTTGTGTCCCTGTTCAGGTAGTTTTACATTAGTTTTGTCTTGGTTGATCATTTATTAAGCTGATATAAAACACATACCGACATTACATACATTATTACATAGTTATAACGACTGCAGAGATATGTATCGAGAAGAGCATTTGACCTGGAAAATTGCAGAACCGGAAAGTTCTAGATTGGCACCACATGTAATTTCAACTCAGTTCATATGACAGGATGTTAATCTAAATGTATTCGTTTTCATATCGACTCCATTAGCTTCAAGATTTTCTCTAGTCTACAGATGGAGAATTAGGTTTTTTCCCAGTACTTTGATTTTTTTCCCAATTAAATGTGGGATTTTTAATTTTTCCAAGCTCCTTAGATCTTCTGTGTTTCAAGAAAAAAAAATTGTGTTCTTGATGGATTGTGTGTTTATATATTAGCTTTTCTTTCTAAATTACTTCATAAAGATATAATAGGCAATAATGACTATAGAAGAACATACCAATAGAAGCAATGCCACTTAAAAGTTGAAGCAAAAAAAAAAAAGTTCCACAAAGAGGTCTAAGTGTTGCTCTACTTGAGAGGATTTATACATCGAAGAAACAACAAATAAAAGATGAAATTTTGCCACCCAATTCTATTGTCTCACCAGGTCTTTAAATTCACCACCAGTCTTGAAAAGGTATGATTTTCAAGACAGAAACAAGACGAGCATCGATGTTAATCACATACTCGACATATTTATAGCTTTGAGCAGCTTTAGAGAGGCGTGAGAAAATGGAGGAGATAGTGGTGACATTTGTAAAGAGTTGAATATTTTTGATTGATTTCTTTTGCTTGGTTAAATCATATTCATACCCCAAGTCGCGTGTGGGCTTTCTGTCAATATTTTCACTGAGACTAAGGATAAACTACATGTGATACTGATATTATTCTGCTTTCTAACTTCATTCTCTTCTACCTTTGTAGTGTATTGTACTATATTCTTAAAAATCTTGAACTTGGGGACTTGATTTCTTGGTCTATAGTTGTATTGAATGCAAAATAAGATATGGTTATTGCATTAACGAGCTATTATTGTTGTGCAGATGAAAGTTCATGAATCTGTGGTTTATGCCGTGCTTAACGAAAAATTCACTTTGTTTGCTTTATTTGAAGGAAATTAAACATAGTACAAGCTTTCTTCCATATCAATCAATGCGATTCGCTAAGGAGCAAGACAAAAAATTTATTCTTGGTTTAAGGAAGTGGATGGTTGATCACCTTAAATATTGCAACAATTACTTTGTTTTACATAGTGATTGCATGTTTGATCTATTTATTTTCATATCAAACTTTAGTTGTGGTGCTTCCTCCCCCTAACATTACCGTGATCAAAACCTACATTTAAATTTGTTAATCAGTCTTGAATTTTTTCCTTATTTATTTTATTAAACTCATAATCCCTTTTGGTTTAGGAGAACATTTGTCCTAACAGATTTGAGAAAGGAATATATTGTCCTTTTATGATTGAGAGAAACTTTTCCATATAGGTTTGGGTTTAATTGAGATCTATATATAGGGGATGTAGTTGGGGATTCTAGAGCATATATTGTATACTTCTTTCTTTTATACTTAGAAATTCTTTGCTTTTGATTGGAGGATTAGGCCTAGCTGAACCTCGTTAAATCCTTATCTTTTTTTTTCCTTATTTGTGATTGTGTGCTAGTAAACCTATGATATTGAAAGATTTTTCGTGGACTCTTCTTCGATTCAGTCCACTCCATTAAAAAGGGAATATAAATAATCGGTTGATAAAACCTCAAGGGGAAGGTATTGAAAATAGACTTTTTCTAAGGTTTAAAAGTTCTTATTTTATCGGTTTTTTTCCATATATTTTAGAAGTCTTTGTTTTTGCATATACTTCTTACCATATATTTTACTCTTACTATATATTATTAGAGACTTTAATTTTTCACGACTTAAAAGTTCTTATTTTATCACTGTTTTCCCCATATGTTTTAGAAATTAATACTATAAAGATAATAAATAATAATTAAGAAAATTAATAAATTATAATTTTATCTATTGTAGATTTTTTAATGGTGAAAATAAAATTCAATCAATATATCAAAGGGCATAAATGAAAAGAAAATTTGAAAATTTTGATTAGTTCAAAAGAAACCAAAGAACTTTGTTCATTACAAATAGACCATAAGATTAATTAATCAACAACCTTTAAATGTGAAAAGTTTAGTTTTTGATAAGAAAATAAAAGGAAAAATTAATAGGATTGAAATAAAAGAAAAATATGTTTGTTGACTTAATGATATGCCACGCGTGAATTGAATGAAAAGAAAAAAAATAGTGAAAAGAATAAAAAGAATAAATCTTTGACCAAAAGACTATGCCACATCATTATATAGATTACACAATTTATTTTTTTGAATCTATTTCCTTAGTTGTTTTGCAAAGAAGACTAATATATCTAGAAATTACGTCAAAGTTCTTTGTATGCATTCCAAAATTTTCAATTTTAAAGATTTTATAGTAGAACAATTATAGTCTTACCTTTACTATTTAATTATTATAAATTTTAGGATCCCAAGATTTTATAGTAGAATAATTATAACCTTACCTTCACTTTCTTTGATTTTTGATGAGTATGAAAAAGTTTTGCTTATTTATGTCAAATTAGTAAATACATATAATCTTATTGCTTAACTATAATTAAGAAATCACATTTTCACCTAATAAATAAATAACTTTCCAAAATACTTGACAGTTATTTTGATTATAAATACAGATTTCATTTGTTCATTTCTATACCAGTAAAACAAATTTTCTTTTCTAATCTTTTTTCCATCCTTGTTTGCTATATTCGGGCTCTTCACTATTTTTAGTAAGAGAACTAATCTCTTTTCTTATGTTTTCCTTGTGTTGTCTTATGTTCTTTTTTATATAGATCTTTTTATGTTTTTCTTAAGGAAAACAAGATGATTTTTGAATGTTAAGATTGTTTCTATCTCATGCTAAACTTTTCTTTAAAATTACTCCATCTTTTGTAATTTTTTAGTTTTGGTGTTTAAACTAAAATTATCAGTTGGATTGAAAGATTTTTTTCCTTTGTAAATTTAATTTGATCCTAGATTTAAAATTTGTTTAAGCTTGTATTTTTTTTTACTAAGAATCTAAAAATGACAACTTGTCAGGTGACACATAAAAATGTCCACATCAGCATCTCATGATTCAAGTTCTATAAATACAGAGAAGTCTGCTGGCACTGAATGGATATTTTCAAATCCAATGATTGATAACCCTATTTATGGCTTTTTCGAGGAGCAAGTTCCTCATCACATTCCAATATTCGATACTGAGGATCACACCTATACCTACCTTATGGATTCATCTTGTCTACCCAAATCAATTAAGTGGCCGGAGGCCATCCAAAGGGAAGACGATGTCTCAAAGTTTTTTATGGAAGGAGCACAGAATGATACGACAGAAAGTCCAACCAAGCACGACCTAGATGCTGCTAGTGCTACTCCCCCACTGTCGGAGGTCATCCAAAGGGAGGATGAGGTTTCAAAGTCTATTATGGAAGGAGCACAGAACGACAAGACAGAAAGTCCAATCAAGCACGACCTAGATGTTGCTAATGCTACTCCCCCACTGCCGGAGGCCATCCAAAGGGAGGACGAGGTTTCAAAGTCTATTATGGAAGAAGCACAGAAAGACAAGACAGAATATCCAACCAAACACGACCTAGATGCTGCTAGTGCTACTCCCCCACTGCCAAAGGCTTCTACCGATGCCAATGCCGGGTTGTCACAGAATGTCAAGAGAGAGAGTCCAACCAAACACTCCCAAGATGCTGCTAGTGTTACTCCGCCCCCACCTGTCGCAGCCAATCAGGCCAAACAACTTATTCATTATGTGTCTGAACAACAAGTTATCGTTGTGGAAACGGGAGAGGTAACCTTATATGTTTTTTATGAAATTATTTACATTGAATGATTTTACTAGTTTTTATAATCTCCTTATTTTATTTTTCAGGACGTAGCTGAAAAAATAATTTCCTTTGCTAAGGGTGGGCCAAGGTCCGTTTCCATACGGTCTGCAACCGGTAAAGTAACCAAAGTGGTACTTAAAAGAAGATCAACATCCAATGAGATTGAAACACATGAGGTTTTTTTTTCCCTTGCATTGCTTTCCAATTCTTCAAAATGTGCTTTTGTTTTACTCTTACGATCGAATGTTTATCCTACAAAAATGCATTGAGTTGATTACCTCTATTATTTGCCTCTTGTAGGGACTGTGTAATATAGTGTCTCTATATGGTTCCTTCATGTCGATTGAAGTTGAAGGTCAGCGTCGCTTGACAGGTGGATTACACATATCCTTAGCTGCAGATGGAAGAGCATCTTTTGGAGGTCTTGTGAAGGGTGCACTAACTGCTGCATCACAAGTCGAGGTTTGCGTGCTTTTGTTTCCAAAGATACTTTTATACAGTTCCAACTTGTGTATGCTATTTTTTTTTAGAATGTCTCATAAAGCCCTACAATTTAATCCGTATTGTAGTGTTGTTGTCCTTATCCTTATGTGTTGTTCTTCTGTTTTAGGTTACTGTTATGAGTATGACTTCAAAGGGCAAAGAAGACTCCTAGTCGATCATCATATCAATGCTGGAGAAACTATTGGGGAGGAGGTGATAGATGTTAAGGCAGAATGTTAAATCCCCTTGGCGAAATCTGGATTCTTAGTTGCTCACCAATCTAGCTAGTTGGATTTAGTTATATTAGGCAGTAGCAAATTTAGAGGAATCAGATTTATTTTGTTTTCAGGAATCATGTTTCCTGTCTTACATTTTTGTATTCTCCTCTGACAGAGCTTGCAGTTTACATTTTGTTTTTGTGTGTTTTTTTAATTATGGAAACTGATAATGCAATACCTTTGTGAAGGATATTGTTTTTTGCATTTACTAGCTTCATATTCAGTTCTTCTGATTAATAGATTGGTCGGATCCATATGTTACTACTATTAATTTACCGTATTTGCAGAAAACGAAAGGAAATGATGGGAATATTTTTATTTCTGAGAACAGAAAGAATTAAAAAAAAACAGGTTATTTGCTTGTTTTAAAATGTTAGAAAACCAATACTTGGATATTTCTGAACAAAAAAATATGGGTTGGGTTGCTGCTTTCAAAAGGATGAATTCTTTGAACAGAACTAGCAAGCGATATTTAGTTCTTACAAAATGTGTATAGACTTCATTTTTAGTAATGTATATAGACATAATTAGCTAGCAAATTTGTCGGAATCCCTAGCTACCAAAGTTGTAGGAATCCCTCTTTATTTTCTTTCCTATGTTAGCATCGAATGTATAGTATTTATATCTTGCTTACCTGTTGGAATAAAGACTTTAACTTCCATTGATTATAGGGTAAGAGTCGTGTCCATCTCCGTTTGGGCTCTCAGTCCACACTCCAATTGGGTTTGGGCGTTAAGGGGGTGTTAGAGTAGGTTAAAGTTTCACATTTATTGGGAAAATGTATGACTGGTCTGCTTATATGAACTTGGACAATTCTCCACTCATGAGCTAACTTTTAAGGTTGAGTTAGGTCCAAATATTATTTTTTTACAATTTCTAAATGGAATATATAATTTCATTTTGCTTGTGTATGGTTCTATAAAGCATGCTCACCTCTCTTAGAATATATAATTTTATTTGGCTGGTTTTTTAGACAACAGTTTCTTTGACCCATTCTTTTGTGTCCCTGTTGGGGTAGTTTTACATCAGTTTAGTCTTGGTTGATCATTTTTTAAGCTGATATAGAAAACATACGGACATTACATACATTATTACATATTAAGGACTGGAAATATATGTATCGAGAAGAGCATCTGACTTGAAAAATTGCAGAATTGACAAGTTCTAGATTGGGTGTGGCGGGTGAACTGATCGTTGCATCATCATCCAAAGTGATCTTTGTAGAGAGACCACTTTTTTAGCTTCCTTTAAATTTGCATTTTAAACTTTGAACTTGTTAGATTTTCTTTCTTTTCTTATTCTATATTTTAGTGATTTGATCAACAATTATAGTTTCAGAAGACCCCAGGTCTTAGACACTATTTCCATATTCAAAGTAACAATTGCTGAATTCTTGGTATATCGACTCCAGTGAACAAATTTTGCTCCTCACGTTAATTTCTTTAAACAATACCATATGTACTAAAAAATGATACATGTTGCAACGGCCTCCATCATTCATAAGGCTCCATCAATATTTAGAGGTGAAATAGGATTTTAAAGAACTAACGTTTAAATCATATCGATATATGCACTCTAAGACTTGTAAGTTATATAGGTAGATCTTTTACTCTCTTTTGTTTTTGTTTTAGACTTTGACATGAGCTCTGTAATACTTCTAAACAATGGACTTCTAGATTATTAATTTACGAAATTTGGAATTTTTATTTTTATTTTCTATAATAATTAGTAGACCTTGGACTCTAAATGAGTAACAATCCTATTAAACTAAAACAATTGCTTGAAAGTTGATGGAATTTGTCAAAAATTCTCCCTAGAAGTTGGCTAATAATAAGCTCTGCGTGCAGTTCTCTACTCTTTCATTGTGACATGAGAATCCTTCAACATGCTTTTGGTCTCCTGACACAAGCAACAACAATATGAATTCTTGTTGACCAAGTCTGTCCAGTCGTTTCAGTCGATTATTATACTTATTATACAAAATAAAGATTGTTTCCTGAGACCAAAAACAAGGAGAAAAGTTGTCATTGTGTCTCAACTTGATTTGATTGCAATTACATGCATCATAGTTAAGAGTCAAACATGAAATATCATAATCCTATTTTTTAGCTCTCTTCAGCAGTAATCGTAGGGAAAATATCCCCAAAGCAAATGTCTGCAAAGCCCACCCTCTTGCATTCGCAGGATCTATTGTTTTTGCAAGATTCCATGCATATATAGCTTCACCTACATGTGCAGCAGCCGCTAGAATAAAAATCACTTTCAATGCCAACATAGAGGGGAAGAAGAATAGGTGAACTGCTCTAATAAAGGGAATGGGTCCATAATCAGGCAGATATGCAGCAGCAAACAACGCCGACATTCCAATCACACAAAACAGCCATGCCCATATTGTAGGTCCGTCCAAACTTCTCCTTTTTCTTTCTTGCCAATATGCAATGGTTGCAGCCATGCCCTCCTTAGAACTCACCACTGGGACGTACCCAAGTTCCTCCTTTGCTTTTAGGAAAGAGAAGTAATGAGTGACACCAACCTAGCACAAGCAGAAAACCAAATATTAACTAGAATTCTACCTCTTATACAATTGTAGAGAAAAATGTTGTGTCGATGACCAGAGAGAGTTCACTACTGCAGCACAAAATTGAACGTCTGGTATCATTTCGGGTGTGAAGTGTGAACAGGGAGAAGTAAAAAAATGACTTAAAGGAACAAGTCTTAACACAAGGTCAAACAACTAAAGTATTTAACCATTGGATAGTTTTTGACCAATAAAGACCATCTTCATAACAAAAAGAATATGCACAAGTTATAGATATATTATCAATTCCACAATAGTAAGAAATGCCATAAACAAAGTAAAAACCGGTGGAAAGATATATAGTGTGTATATATATATATATATATATATATATATATATATATATATATATATATATATAAATATATATAACTAGTTTTTAGTATCATGAGTAATTGAAACTTTAAAGTCATTCGTCTTGAATAAAATTGCACAGAGTAATTAACTAATGCTAATTAACACAGTAAACTAACTATTTATTGGTAGGAATTACAATAATCTAAAATCATAAAACTTAAAAAAGAAGGAAAATCCAAGTGATTGGCTAACAGAGAATAGGGGACTGAGAAAATCTGATGAAAATGGAAACTGTAAGTATGTCCTTATAGTAAAAGAGAAAAATCCTTCTCCAAAAAGTATCTTTAACTGAACAACAAGAAATGATAGAAATCATTATTTGCCAATCTAAAAGGAAAGCGAAGAGAAAAAGGTCAACAAAGCAAACAAAAGAAAATCTATTACATAGTGTCTAGAATTTGGACAAGCACACCATAAAATGATTAATTTAGTGTTAATACACAGCATATCAGCCATAATAGCTGCTAATCATTTCTCTTCAGAACAATTGCCATAACAAGAAAACGGTTTATCCCTACCAAATTTTGAGAAGTTTCCCAGAAAAGCCAGTGAAGCCTATTCATATGAAATAAAGAAGCAATAATGGATTCAAAGATGAAGCACTAACCTTATATACCTCAGCAGGAAGGATCAGAGGTTGAGGAAGCCACCTACAATTTAACCAAGGATACAGGAAGGAGTAGACAGCCCAGAAAATTTTTCCCAGAAGAAGAGCATGAGAGACAGCTAGTGACGTCTTTGGTAGATCATAATCCAGGCTTTTCAGTAAAGGGCTAAGGAACTCGAAACTGTTGATGGGAGAACCTGCAATAGAAGATCATTGATGAAGGAAGGTGATGCAGTAAGTAACAAGTAACAACTGTTCTGCTATAGAAACTTTTTTTTTACTCTGATAAGCAATTAGTTATGCTAAAGACTTTGGAGAACTCTAAAAACATAATCTTAATCCGTGATTACACCTCTACAAAACAAGATGTCACAATCCTACACAACAAATGTAAGCCAAGGAGTAGTTACCATCTGATATAAAATAAGGTTGACCAGCAGCAATTGGATGCCCTTCTCTGCCAGGGATGTCATCCAAAAGTCCCATGCTAGCCAATAAAAGCGCCAATACAAGATTGTCGACGTACACCCAATCTGATTTCACATTTGGTGAACCGATTTTAAAGGGAAGCAGACCTAGCTTTGCAAGAGTTATGATCCTCGGCAGGTGCCTTTCTTCACCTGGACCATATATAGCAGCTGGACGAATTGCGCAGGTGTAAAGGCATTTGCCATTCTTCTTACTGTGCAATGAACATACATGAAGAGAAGAGAGAAAACAACCATATAAATTATGTCAATACAACATCAAGTTGATTGTGTCCAACTTGATGTATAGATAGAGATGAAGGGGTTTTGATATGAAAATTACATATTCCGTTTCTTTTAGAAGTTGGTTGTCCATTAGGAAGTAAGTAAAGATATGAGGAATTAATCTTGAAGAGCTTTTTATAAGAAAAAGAATACCTTTTGGAGCATATTGCACTTTTTTTAATCTATCTTACCAAAACATTCAGAGCACAGAAAAGTAACAAACTATACAAATAGGAAACCGTCATGTTTTGATTCCAGAGCCAGGAAACAGAGCTGAAAAGGGCAAACAGCTATTGAGGGGTTACCACTACAAAGGTTTTTGGTACCTTTTTGGCATACATGTTTGCACTGGGACAAACTGATTAAAAAATATTTGCACTGGCAGAGGAAAAGCCGGTGAGATTTTGCCCATTTTGTTTTTCTTTCCATCCAAAGGAAACTTATCTTCCAGTTAAAAAAACAATCTTGTAAATGCAACTATTTAGCCTAGGCATCAGCTATCTTCAATAGTATGTAGCATATGGTTCAACATGATAGGTCACTGCAGTCAATTCTGAGAGAAATAGAAATGAAGTGTCAAAATTTATACTGCATCTAGGGAGAGGGGATGACTTATATGTCTAGTTTCTACTACATTGTATATCAAGAGTGAAGCTCTATAGCACACATTTACAGGAAATATTGGGGTGGATTGTGAATGAAAATGTTCCTGTAAAGATTACTTACGTGAAGGGACGACCATTGCTCTTTAGGACTAATTGTTCAGCAATTGATTTGCTTCGTCCATATGGATCAACATGGTCATCTATTGGGAAATAAGGTAGGTTTTCATTGCCATTAACAATTTCCTTACCACCATAAACAACATTAGGTGTGCTCACATAAACAAGCCTCTTAATCTGATGGTCAAGGCAAGCATCAATAATGTGACAGGTTCCATTAATATTAACCTCATCAACACGACTATATTGTAGCATTTCTTTCCCCGACATGCCATAGGAAGCAAGATGGAAAACACAATCTGACCCTCGTAGTGCTTTCTGGACATCTTGTTTGTCTGTTATATCCCCTGAAATTTGAAAACCAAGAAAATTAAGCAGCTGCAGAAAGGACTCAGTTTTAATAGTGAATAATGTATCATCAGGTTTAGCAATCATACTATAAACTAATCCTCAATTTCTAAACGCAGACAAGTTCCTCATAATCAATCAACTACGTCTCACCAAATAAACTTGGGATTGAAATTTCATTTCAATACCCGTTCAAGCTGACATCTTTTCACTAACCCATTATTTTTCATGATCCTTTTGTTGCTTATATTGATCGGAATTGGGAATTTAGTCCGCCAATCTTGAATTACTGGATAAATGGAGAAGCAAACAGAAAGGGAGAATATTTTGAGGAAGAATCAGACCAATAAACTCGAACTTGACAAGATCAATTACCCAAGCCAAAACAAAAAAGAGAAATTAAAGCATGGGGAGGTTCCAAATTGGATCACAGTCTTTTTTATGAAAGAAGAAGAATTTTGGAAAAAGAGGGATACCTTGGATGAGCTTCACCCCATGTTGAGTGAGTTGAGAGGACCAAGGAGAATGGGTTCTAAGATCAAATGCTTTAACAAGACGAGCACCCCTTCTGACGAGCTCAAGACAAAGTGCGGCGCCTATAAAGCCAACTCCACCTGTAACCACGAAACTGTTGTTCTCTATCCCTTCGTTTTCGCTCAGATGCATTTCTTTTCTGCAAATTAAACCCCCCCAACTACTACTACTACTCAATTACTATTGCTACTCCTACGCTTCCACAAAATCTAGCAAGTTTTTTGAGGGAGACGAATTTATCATGGTCCCCCTAATTGACCTGTCACACTGGTTAGCAACATTTTATTTTATTTGATTTTCTTGGTTTAAAAAAGATAATTTAATTTGATTTTAAAGAAATAAATATTTTTTTTAATATTTTGATCATAAATTAAAGTTATATCAAATATATAAAAATTTCATTTAATCTTATGGTCTTATACAAAAAGCTACAATTAAAAGTTTGCCAAAAAAAAATGGATCATTATAATTTATTTATTTATAAAAACACCCTCAATTTTATAGAGTTGAGGGAGTTTATTTGTTATTATCTTACTTTTAGTCAAAAATAATGATCAATAATCTTCATATAACTTATCAAAGAATTAGTAACCGAAAAAGAAATGGAGTAAGACAATGCCAAATTTTTATACTAGGACTATCAAACCACCCCTTAGATCTGTAGTATTTACAATTTTAAAGTGCAAATGTAAAATTAATAGAAAATTCTTTTTAAGTTTTTTGAAGATATAAAAACCATATTTCTTGGGTGCTAATTAATTAATCATTTATTTATCGATTATGGGAGGCACAAACCCATTACTCGTTGCTCTCACGCATTCAACAAAATATTAAAATCATTTTTTTATGTTATGCTATACAATAATCAGTTTATTCTATATTTTTATGACATTATTCACTTCCAATGAATCCTTCCCATTGTTGTTTCGTCTTCAAATACTCTTAATTTTAAATAAAATTAATTACATTTGGGAAGAGGGATAGAAAAGGGAAAATTCAGTAATGCTAGGACTAGTTACTTTTGAAAAGATTCTGCGCTGCATCTTTCATTTACCACCTCGAGGGTGTGGTTGCTAGAGTAGTAAACGATTAAATGGTGCTCGGTATTAATTAAAAATTTTGAGTTTAAATTCTAAAAATATAATCTTTTTTGACGAGCTTTTGCAGTACAAATCGAAATATATATATATAACTTAAATAAATTACTCGAAAAGTGATCATCCATCATAGTTGATACAAATGGAGATAATGTAACAAACAGTACATGTATCAAACTCAATCCAAAACTCTTCCATTTCATTCTTTGTATACACTATGCTTCAAAAAATCAAAAGATCTAGAATTGAAAGGTGGCTAGAAGAAGGAGAATTTGTTAAATATGAAATTAGAAGAGTAAGAAGCAGCATAAGCTTGAAGGAGTTCATTTTGAGGAGACCAGAAATCAGCTTTAAGACCACCTCTCCTTATTGCTTTAAGTATTCTGTTTTTGTGTGCATAACCCATTACAATCACTTTCTCACTCTTCCCTTCCACTTCCACTTTCTCTACTCCTGCATCATGTATTATTTATTTACCAAACAACATATATAATATATCTTGTAATGAATATAAATTAATTACCTTTTAATTTAGACAGACATTTCCGCACTCTTTTCTCATGTATTCCAACCATCTCTACCTTCAATTCAACTGTCTGCATGCCACAAACAAACTCACAATATCAAATTTAAATCTTGGATCGACCTTTGATGTATTGTAAGCGAACAACTAGAAACTAGAAAGAAAATGCTAGTGTACAAACCTCCATGTTCCTATGGATGGAGTGACTAATTAAGAAAATGGATGATATATGTAATAATTGATGATACAGTGAAGAACAAGTGTGTGTATATATATGTGTTGGATATTTGCAAGAGAGACAGACAACTTATATATATGTGGACAAAAGTAGCTAGGGGGAATAAACAGCAAAGTGAATCTTGTTGATGGGAATGATCTGCTTTATTTTTTGTGCTTTATTAAAAGGATCAGTAGATTGCAAGGCAAATTTAAAGGAAAACCAATCAACAAGAAATCTCCTCTCATCCACATCTACTTCTACTATGTGACTAAATATAAATGGTAGCTACTAGTAACGGACAAATTTCACAAATTTTGTTTTTAATCTTATTTATAATGATGAATTACCATAAAATTTTATTAATTACGAGTAACTTAGCAATAAATTAGAATACAAAATTAGTAGCTAATTTCAATATTATTTGGTAGAATGGTGAAAGGAGCTTGAGCTTCAAAGGTCCCTCTCTCTCTTTGTGCCTAAAAGCAATATAATGTGGGCACGAGTTAGTTAAGAAGCGTTCCCAATGATTGGCCATTGACGAGTCCAACTTTGCTTTTTCTCTATCTACATCTACAAACTCCTCTTTTTTTAAGAAGGAAAAAAAAAACTAGCTATGTGATTTATCTCTTTTAATTATTAACCTATTTATGGTATGGTTTCTCTTTGTGTGGA